>NW_021963256.1:0-132309 GCF_901765095.1 Microcaecilia unicolor
AAGGTGAATACGTCAGTATACTTAGGAGATATGTGGTTATAACCAGGACTCCATCATGTTTGGCTGCCTATATGGTTGGCATGATGGAGACTTGACAACCAGTGTTTAAGCATGGGTGACTGGGGCCTGCATGGAGTGGTGGGTGCGGCTTTGGCTGCCTTGTTGGGCAGACAGGATGGACCATGCAGGTCTTTATCTATCATTATTTACTGTGTTACTGTGTTATAGGTACATGCATATATGTCCATGCAGTTTTATAAAATTACTTTTTCTTTGTGTAAAACAGGCATCACAAATACCTTCATAGAGTCTGTATCTGTGTTTGTGCTATGAACCTCCCTCTGCTTCTGATTGCATTGTCTGCTGTGCATTCAACAGCAGATCTAGGAGGGAGAAAGAACATAGGAGAAGTCAGAGAGGGAGAATTCATGGGGAGTGAGTTGGAGGCAGGATGGGTGGAGAAAAAGCATGGGCTTAGTGAGTGAGCAGGGAGCAGAGAATGTTGGGGGTGAGAGATTGTGAACATTTCTGAGGAAGTAAGGGTGCCAGAGGAGGTAGAGAGAAAGCATAGGGATGCATGAGTGTGGTGGAGACAGAGAACTGGGGGATATGTAGGGATAACAGAGGGGGCAGGAAAAAAGAATGAATAAGTGAGCATGGAGGGGGGAGAAACATAGAAGGCATAAAGATCATATGGCCTATCCAATCTGTCCATTCATACCATCTTCTATCCCTTCCACTTCCTTAGAGATCCTATATATTTGTCCCAGGCTTTCTTGAATTCAGACACAGTCTTCATCTCCACCAACTCCACTGGGAGGCCATTCCACCAATTTATCATCCTTTCCTTTGAAGAAGTATCTTCTTAGGGTACTCCTCAGTCTGTCCCTTTTCATTTCCATCCTATACCCCTTCATTCCAGCGCTTCCATTGAACTGAAAGACACTTGCTTCCTGTGCGTTTAACCTATGATGATATTTAAATGTCTCTATCATGTTTCCCCTCCGCTGCCTTTCTTTCAAAGTATAGATATGTTCTATGATGAAGACCACTGACTGTTTTAGTTTATATCTTTTTGAAAGTGTAGTCTCCAGAGCTGTACACCTGTAAATGAGGTCTCAGAGGCATTATCATCTCCTTTTCCCTACTGGCCTATGCATCCAAGTATCCTTCTGGCTTTTGCTGACACCTTTTCTACTTGTTTGGTCCCTAAGATCATCAGGATCATCCCCCAAGTCCCCGCTTCTCTTTCATGCACAGAAGTACTTCAGCCCCTAAACTGTACTGCTCCCTTGGGTTTTTGTAGACCAAATACATGAGCGTGCATTTTTAGCATTAAGTTTTAGCTGCCAAATTCTGGATCATTCTTCAAGCTTTGCTAATTCCCTCTTTATGTTATCCACACCTTCAGGGGTGTTTACCCTACTGCAGATTTTGGTACCATCTGCAAAAAGGCAAAGCTTACCACACAGCCCTTCCGCAATATTGCTTAAAAAATATGTTTAAAAGAACCAGACCAAGAACCAGTCCTTGTAGCACACCACTTGTAGCATCTTTTTCTTTAGAGTGAGCACCATTACCACTGCCTTTTGTCGTATTCCATTCAACCAGTGCCTAACTCAGTCAGTCACTTTAAGGCCCATGTCAGGGCACTCAGTTTACTTATAAGTCATCTATAGAGAACTGTGTCAAAGGCTTTGCTAAAATCCAAGTACGCCATAGTTAGCGCTCTCCCTTGATTCAACTCCCTGGCCACCGAAAGAAATTAATTGTGGCAAGAACTAATGATTCGCATTTTTGTACTTGTGAGTTCACAAATTGTTTTCAGCAGTGTGTGTGTGTGTGTGGTGTGTAAGTGTTCCTAGAAAGTGGTGTCTGGATGGCTGGTATGCTTTGGCAACTCTGACATGAGAGGACAAGGTGTGGTATCACATATGCATACTTTGCAAACAGCACATGCCAATATGCTCTTCTCAAAGCCAGAGGTCTGCAGGATCAGAGGTGGACAAGCAGGCTGACTCCCAGGACCTTGAGACAGGAGGAAGGCTTGGACATGAATGTGTAGGAGGAGAGAAAAGGAACAAATGTTCAGGTCAGGATGGGGGAAAGAATAAGAGTCCTTAGGTCCAGAAGGGGTGAAGATGTAGCATTTCTCTGCCAATGTTTTACAGGTGTTAGCTAATTATCTTTCAAAAATGTACTTTGGCCAGGCTGTGTACTTTAAATTACACAAAGAACAATGAGTGGGAAAATAACTCCTAAAATTTAGTGAAAGTGTGGCTAGCCATTCTTTATAATATTTCAACGTTATTAGTCCCATTAATGTAAAATACTGCAATGTTATCAGAAAACAAGGTTTACTTGTACTTCACAGCAGGACAGATGGAACTATAAGAAAACAGACCAAATAATGAGAATTATTTTGAGTGTGAAGTCTTTGAATTGATTGGTCAGATTGGTGGTACACTAGTCCACTCTGCTCTACCAGTTCTGGCTCCTAGGGTTAGGCAGTAATCTCCGGGAAGGCCTCAGGAAAAAGACAACAGCTGCCTAAACTCTTTTGTTTGACCTTATTTTGCATCAGTCATTATCTTAAGTGATGATGTCTATGGGCTATTTGTCTACTTAAAAACATTTTCAATCACTAGTAAGCAAGAAATCTTATTTTTCTACTGATGCTAATGATTACTTTTCAGAGAAATGACTGCTGGTATAGTGTGAGTTGCATGTTAGTGAGGTAAACAAATAGCTTAAAGGTCTGAATAAAGTTCAGGCCCAGTAGCTTTCTGCAGCACCCTGCTGGTAATATGTTCCACATGCATGTTTATTTTAAAAATATATTGCTGAAATTTAGAAGGAGGAGATTTGATGTTTACTTAAGCAGTGAGAACTGTTGGTTAGTGAAAATTGTATTCACTTTGATTTAAAACTTCTTTTTACCAATAGAATTTTTTCCAGCGTTGAATCAATACTGGACAACTGTATGGTCACACTAGAGTGGAAGCCACTGCATACTTTATTGATAAGATTAACGTAATAATGAACACACTTAGAAACCCTCTCTATACAGAAAGTAAAGACCTTTTTTTCTGACTTATATGTCCTAATGTCCCAAAAATAAACCCAATTAGCAAAATTGTGCTTTGTGCTATTTTTAAGTCTTCTAGCTAGTCATTTTTTTTTTCATATAGTCAGCAGAACATTTTTATTTGCGAGCAGACATTCAGAACTGCTTGTTCTTTCCAAGCAGACATCTGCACAGCAGTAGGTTTCATTCACAGTTAATTGCCTGCATCTCAGATGTGACTGTCCTGTGTCTAAGTGAGAGCATGCAGTGAGGTTAAGGACAATGTCAGTGAAATGCAGACGAACAAAGACTGCAGAGTGGAAATGGTACACATACCAAAGAACTTTAGTAAAGTTTAAACATACCTATATAATTTATTTCAAATAGTAGTGCCTTGTACTCTGTTTTGGTCATATCCAAGTGACAATTACCAGTGATTTTCTATTCATGTGGCCACAAAAACCAGTCAACCTTTGACTCTCATGTCATACCTTTCATCCGTGAGCTGAAGCTAAGTCAAAAGTGGGACATGCAACAAGATAATGACCCTAAACGTTCAAGTAAATCTACTACTGAATGCCTGAAGAATTAGAGATATTAAAGGTAATTCTATGACTGCACTTAAGTGCACAAAATAGCGGCACTCATGCATGTAAGTGCACTACATGTTATTGCACAAGGGAGCAAGTAAGTGCTATAATGTGGAACTGCGTGGACGTGTGTACACTTGAGTAGAGCATGGGCGGTCGTGTCTCCCATTTACATGTGTAATGTACAGAATAATTATATGCATTACATGCTGTAGGTAGGTGTGCCCATTTACACCTGCCATTGTCTAGGCATAAGAGGAGGTGCCTAACTTTAGGCACACCAATGCGAGTTTAAGCTAGAACTCCATCTTCACCCAGATGCCGTTATAGAATAGGCACTGCCTTGCAGCATCACTGTGCCCAGTGGCGTAGCAAGGGCGGGGCGGTGGGGGAGGTCCGCCCTGGCTGTCAGCGGGTGGGGGGTGCTCCACTGGTGCCCCAGTCTCCACCTGCCTACCAGCTCCGTGTCGCCAGATGACCCACTTTTCCTGCCACCCGGCACCTGACCCAGCCACCTTTAAAAAAAATCTCTGAAGTGGCGACGCAGCACCTCGCGTCTGCTCTGCGTGTAAAGGAAGAAAAATCGCCTCGTCGGCCAGCCTTCCCTCACTGTGTCCCGCCCTCTGATGTAACTTCCTATTTCTGCGAGGGCGGGACACAGTGAAGGAAGACCGCTGCTTGAGAGATTTTGTTTTAAAGGCGGCTGGGTCAGGTGCTGGGTGGCAGGAGAAGGTCGTCTGGCGACATGGAGCTGGTAGGCAGGTGGGGACTGGGTCAGGGAGGGGGGCTCACTTGACCTTGAATTCCAGTTTTTCTTAAAAGTAAATAACATCAATATTGCATTGCTATAGCTGCACAGATGTAAAGATTAACAAAAAATATAGGGTATAATATTCGAAGTTGAAATATGCAGAACTTAGCAATTATCCAGATATTTCCTATGCCGCACCTATCAGGGATGTTGCCCTTGCACTTGCAGACCAACTTGGCATGAGCAATTTTGCTGGCCTATTATAAATTGGCGTTCCTTTCTTACTTTATGTTTAGCTTGTGCCCTGCTCTCCTTGTCAGTCAAGCGGTATAGTACATTTCAATAAATTATCTTTACAGTCCTCAAACTTAGCCATGATATTCAGATTACTAATTGGATATCTGAATGACATATGCAGGGCCAGCGTCAAGGGTGGGCAAACAGGGCAGTTGCCTGGGGGCCCCAAAGCTTGCTTGCAGATTGTTCTTCGTTCAACTTCAGACAGGGTTGGGGCCCCCTCCCTAGCATCTGCCCATCATGTCACTGGCCCTGGGAATCAGCAGTAACTTCTGTATGTAGATATTCTGCACTGTTCACTATCGAAACAGCAGTGCTGAAGATCCAGATTTTATTTAAATTTTGCTGCCATACTATAAGCATTGAGGGCTACATTCCTTGGAACTGACAAACACATTTGGCATATTTGAAAAAGTGTTTGTTTAAATTGTGAAACAAATGTATTGTTAGTTTAACAGAGAAGTTTATTAACCTTCATTTTCCATGCTTTCAACTGGATTAAAAGGGTAACCATGCTACTTTATCCATGGCTCTAGCTTTGACCTAGAACCACCTGGTATGGCATTTCTCTCTAATTATGGGCTTCTATTATAAAGCTGCACTAGCAGTTCCCGCGCAACAATGCCAACAAAGCCCATTCAAAGTAAATGGGCTTTGTTGGCACTACCACACTGGGGACTGCACTGCTAGCATGGTTTGATAAGAGGCCCTAAATCCTTTTCCTCCACAATTCTTGATGCTACATCATAGGTCTATGGATTGGAGAAGAGGGGTGAAGGAAAGAAAGTGGGGATGAATGCTACTGAGCAGGGGTCACAGCAGAGATCTTTACTATTTTTCAAGCTGGGGCCAATCTGACAAAAAAAAAAACCTTCAATGGGAGAGATAAGACCATCACCAGACAAAGCAGCAGGTACCCTGTCAACCTCCACCATCCCATCCTATCTCCACTCCCATTCCCACTCTCCCTTCCAGTTTTTAGTATTCCTCTATATTTTCTCTGGACGTTTGTTTGTGATACCAACCTTCCACTTCCGCCACGTGCTGCTGTTCGTTGCCTCCCTCACTGCATCATCTCCTCCCACCGTACGGCTCCTCTCTCCTGCCCAAGGAAGTTTGCTCCGCCTCTAGCCCATCTGGACTAAACGTCTTCCTCCCCCTGTGGCACCCAATTACTGGTCTGGCATGATGACTACATATGCAAGTTTCAATAAAAGAAAATGTTTACTGTCTTGTTTTCTGACCATTTATCTAATTTTATGACTACTGCTAAAATAATTTTTTCATGGGGGGGGGGAGGGTGTTAAAAATAGGTTGGCCCCGGTGTCAAGTAGGCTAGCTACGCCACTGATCCCACCCACCCCTAGCACAACTCTTCATTAATAGTCAGTTATTCTAAAGAGGATAACAATCAGTGCTCTTACAGTTTTAATTAATTTCATTACTTTCTAAGAAGAAAACACTAAATAAATCACGTGGAGGGGCATTTTCGAAAGAAACGTCCAAGTTGGGATGTCTTTGTAAAACGTCCAAATCCGGGGTGGGTAAATATTATTTTCGAAAAGAGATGGACATCCATCTTTTGTTTCGAAAGTACCAAGGACGTCCTTGGATTTGGACGTTCCTAGAGATGGACGTCCTTAGATATGGACGTCTTTGACTTTCTGCGATTTTTGAAACCAAAGACGTCCATGTCAAAAACGTCCAAATGCAAGTCATTTGGACGTGGGAGGAGCCAGCATTTGTAGTGCATTGGTCCCCCTGACATGCCAGGACACCAACTGGGCACCCTAGGGAGCACTGCAATGGACTTCATAAATTGCTCCCAGGTACATAGCTCCCTTACCGTGTGTGCTGAGCCCCCCAACCTCCCCAAAACCCACTACCCCCAACTGTACATCACTACCATAACCTTTACGGGTGAAGGGGGCACCTAAATGTGGGTACAGTGGGTTTCTGGTGGGTTTTGGAGGGCTCGCTGTTTCCTCCACAAACGTAACAGGTAGGGGGGGTATGGGCCTGGGCCCAACTGTCTGAAGCAGTGTTGCCAGGTGGGCGGTTTTTGCGACCCGCCGCAGGAAATTTTTGCCCGCAGCGGGTTGCGGTTTTTTGGGCTTCTTTTTTGTGTTTTGGGCGGTTTTTTGGCGGGTTTTTCGGCCGCGGGGGCGGGGTTAGTGATGTTCTGGGCGGGGCCGATGACAGGGGAGGTGGGGCCGATGACTGCGGGGCGGGGTTGATGACAGCGGGGCGGGGTGATGACGCGGGGTGGGGTGTCAGGGGTGGGGTTTGAGTTTGGGCGGGTTTTGGGCTGGATTTAGGCTGGTTTGGGTGGGAAAACATTTTTCCACCTGGCAACCTTGGTCTGAAGTGCACTGCACCCACTAAAACTGCTCCAGGGACCTGCATGCGCTGTCATGGACCTGAGTATGACATCTGAGGCTGGCATACAGGCTGGCACAAAATATTTTTAAAGATGTTTTTTGAGGGTGGGAGGGGGTTAGTGACCTCTGGGGGAGTAACGGGAAGTCATCCCCGATTCCCTCTGGTGGTCATCTGGTCATTTCGGGCACCTTTTTGTGCCTTATTCGTAAAAAAAAAAAAAATACATCCGGGTGAAAACGTCCAACTTTAGGACGTCCCTGCTTTTTTCGATTATGGCTCAAAGACACCCAAGTGTTAGGCACGCCCAAGTCCTGCCTTCACCACGCCTCCGACATGCCCCCTTGAAATTTGGATGCCCTTGCGATGGACTGCAGTTGTAGATGTCCAAAATTGGGTTTCGATTATACCGATTTGGATGCCTCCGGGAGATGGACATCCATGTTTCGATTTATGTCGAAAGATGGACTTTCATCTCTTTCGAAAATGAACCTAACAGTATACCATATAAACTAAAGACATTTTTATATTAGACTAATATCCTTAATACCTTCGCAAGTTTTAAATTATTGAAAAACTAAAAATAAGATGGAGACAGTAGTCCAGCATTGGGAGGGTGCTTATCCAGTCTTTTGCATTGAGTGTCACATGTATGATTATCTCCCAGTTGGTGAGAGGTTATATGTGTGTGCCTGATGTAAGAGCTCCTAGCTCTCACAGAATGGGCCTGTTCTCTTGAGGCTAGAGTAGCAGACCTGGTGGAGCTGAGGGAGACAGAGACCTACAGCGACATTGTAGAGAAGTCCCACCTCCAGTCTGGCAGCCTGTGTGCTGCCTTGGAGGAAGGAGGTCTCCTAGAAGGAGCATCACCCTGGTGAAGTAGGAAGTACTCCTGTAGCCATGACCTGCTCATCAAGGGATGCACTACCCTCTCGCACCGAGGATATTTCTGAGAACTGCCCATTAAGTGTGTAGATAGCTGAATGGTTGGTGGACGTCAGACTCGCCTGGTCATTTGCCTGGCTGGTGCAAAGGTGGTGGACCTTTCACGTCACCTTGACAGGATCTTAGATAGTGCTGAGGAGCCGGCTGTTTTTGTACATGTGGGTACCAATGACATAGGAAAATGTGGGAGGGAGGTTCTGGAAGCCAAATTTAGGCTCTTAGGTAGAAAGCTGAAGTCTAGATCTTCCAGGGTAGCATTTTCAGAGATGCTCCCCGTTCCACGCACAGGACCCAAAAGGCAGGCAGAGCTCTGAAGTCTCAATGCGTGGTTGAGACAATGGTGCAGGGATGATGGATTTGTTAGGAACTAGGCAACATTCTAGGAAAGGGGGAGAATGTTCCCGAAAGGATGGGCTCCACCTTAACCAGGATGGAACCAGTCTGCTGGCACTAACTTGAATGGGGTGGGGGGGGGGGGGAAGCAGACAGTCACCCAGAAGCGCATGGTTCGGTGTAGAGTATCCTTGAAGGATACTATTGAAACAGGACATTTCAGGAATCCCCGTACAGAGGTTTCAACAATGCTTGAAATAAGCCAGGTGTGCTTAAAGAGAGAGCAGGATAACTTCTAAGCAGCCTGTAGATTAAAGGAAAAAACAGAATTTGAAGTGACTGTATACAAATGCTAGAAGCTTAAAAAATAAGATGGGAGAGTTAGAATATATAGCACTAAATGATGAGGTAGATTATAATAGGTATCTCAGAGACAATTATAAAAAACAACTGTTACAACATATCAGTCTTTATTATATCCTTCAATATTAATTCTTTAAATTTTCTACACATTACGTTGTTCTATGACATATAGTTATCACACACCACAAAAAATAATCACACTTCAAATCCCATCACACCCAACATACTCATTGCACTTCAAATCATATGACCCAACATACTCATTGCACTTCAAATCATATGTCTTATAGGGGATTAACTATAGAGTACTCATCTCTGTATCACTTTAGGGAATTGTTTAAGCCTTTCCACCATCAGTCCAACTGTTGTCCCAATATTTTCAAGCTTATATAATACTAGTAAAAAAGCCCCGTTTCTGATGCAAATGAAACGGGGGCTAGCAATGTTTTCTTATGTGGGAGTGTGTGTGTCCCTGCCCTCTGGCCTCTCTCCCCTCTCCCCTCTGAGTCCTTCACTGTTACAGAGCCAGCAATTTGATTTCGTGCTCTGCTGTTTTCCTTCACTGACTGTGTTACAGAGAGGGCGGGGCAGACACTCATAGGGAAACCGGATATCTCGCCCCTTCACACTTCCGGCTGGAGGCTTCATAGAACATTAGTTTTGCCTTTTATATAGAGAGATGTTCTGTGTCCACCATCACAAAGGCATCATTTACGCCCATATTCTTTTCATCAAATAATAAAACTACTACTACTACTTAACATTTCTAGAGCGCTACTAGGGTTACGCAGCGCTGTACAATTTAACAAAGAGAGACAGTCCCTGCTCAAAGAGCTTACAATCTAATAGAAAAGTGAACGGTCGGTCCGATAGGGGCAGTCAAATTGGGACAGTCTGGAGTCACTGAACGGTAAGGGTTAGGTGCCGAACGCAGCATTGAAGAGGTGGGCTTTAAGCAAAGACTTGAAGACGGGCAGGGAGGGGGCTTGGCGTAAGGGCTCAGGAAGGTTGTTCCAAGCATAGGGTGAGGCGAGGCAGAATGAGCGGAGCCTGGAGTTGGCGGTGGTGGAGAAGGGTACTGAGAGGAGGGATTTATCCTGTGAAACTATGTCACCATATGCTCCATTTGCTCTGCTTCAACCAAATTGGAGCTGTTGATGTTCAATAATGTTGAGTGAAATAGTGACGATTCTCCTGAATTGTTCCTCTTTCTTCTTTTGTAGTCATGCTAATCATCGTATTGAATGGTGTTAAATTTTAGGACATGTCATTTCCACCTGAGCATCTTCAGGGGTCAGTATCTCTAAATGGAACAACAGTAGCGATGACAACTTTTTCTTCACATCATTCCATCTCATACAATGCACAAATACGTAACAATATACACAAAAATGCTTACCAGCTACATCAAGCTGTTGAAATCTCATTCATGCCACCACACGACCGTGGGTACACCCAAAATGGATGCCCACACAGATGTATGGCTCACGTCAGGACAGCGGGGTTTAAATACTTTACATCTTATAGGCTAAGCCATTCGATTTCTTTATTGAGACCATGGGGAATTACCATATTCCATAGGAAAATCAAATGTTGTTCCCTTCTCATCAACATAAGGGGAACATTACCACCCCTTGGCGCTGTTATTTGATTAAATACCACAAATCACAAATCTTGCACAGTGTGATCCTACTGGATCCAATGGGAGACCAAGAGGGCTTCAGCACGAGCGGTACGTAAGTTACTAAAATGCTAAGCAATCTGCACCTTAATTTTTCGCATAGTCTGCCCAACAAACCATAAACCACATGGGCAACATATGCCATAAACACATTGTGAGGAGTTACAATCGGTATGCCTCTGCAGCTTATATAGCTTATCTTGCGAGTGGGGACCCCTATCTCCTTAACTTGAAGAGCATACTGACAATATACGCATAAATGACATGCATAATGCCCTCTATCAGTCTCATTGTTTGTAACTTGAGGTATGTCCGCTCTCTTTGAATTCAGCCATTCACCCAAATTCATGCCCCTAATGAACACAAAAACAGGCATCAATCTAAACTGAGTATGCATACCCAATATTGCCCAATGTTTTAAAATAATTTGTACTACCTTTTTAGACATATGAGTGTACGGCAAAACAAAGAGACAAGGCAAGAAAACACTTCAATAGTATTTAACTTGTCTTCTAAAAACCTTACTCCTTCACAGATTAAGGTGTTAAGTTTGGGTTTAACTTTTGTGCCCACTTGTTTTCATAATCCATTTGTTGTGTGGGTAAATTTACAAAAATGTTTCCGTAAGTTATGTTTAAGATTACACTTTGCAGATGTTCAACCTAATAATAATAGTGGGTCTGACCTATCTGCGACCACATTTTACAGAACTATCATTTGCCTTCTACTTGGATGCCACAGGGTCCTACTGACCCAGTGATATCTAAGTTTCAACAATGGGTCCTCCGTGGTCTCCGTATGGCTGAACTATGTATGGTCAGAGGTTATAGTAATTTGTCATATGAATATCAACAGGTTTTAAATGATTTACAAAGCGATTAATCAATAGTGATTAGGCGGGCAGATAAGAGTGGTGGTACAGGATAGGTGCAAATATGAGCGAGAAGCCCTAAAACAATTAACAGATGAAACATTTTATAAAATGTTAAGTACAGATCCTACCAAGCGATTTCAACAGCAAGTGTTTAGATTAGGTACATCAGAAGCAGAAAGCCTACGAGGGAATCCATGGGACCGTTAGATCACAAAGGAGCAAAAGGGGCACTCAGGGAGGACAAGGCCATAGTGGAGAAACTGAATGAATTCTTTGCTTCTGTCTTTACGGAAGAAGATGTAAGAGATCTGCCTGTACTGGAAATGGTTTTCAAGAGTTATGATGAATTGGAACTGAAAGAACACGCAGTGAGTGGAGGAGTGGCCTAGTGGTTAGAGCACCGATCTTGCAATCCAGAGGTGGCCGGTTCAAATCCCACTGCTGCTCCTTGTGAACGGACAAGTCACTTAACCCTCCATTGCCTCTGGTACAAACTTAGATTGTGAGCCCTCCTGGGACAGAGAAATATTCAGAGTACCTGAATGTAACTCACCTTGAGCAACTACTAAAAAAGGTGTGAGCAAATTCTAAATAAATAAAATAAATAAAAACCTGGAAGATGTACTGAGCCAAATTGACAAATTAAAGAGTAGTAAATCACCTGGACCAGATGGCATACATCCGAGGGTACTCAAAGAACTCAAGCAAGAAATTGCTGATCTCCTCTTAGCAATATATAGCCTGTAGTTAAAATCGTCCGTAGTACCTGAAGATTGGAGGGTGGACAATGTCATGCTGATTTTTAAAAAGGGTACTAGGACTGATCCAGGAAATTATAGACCGGTAAGCCTGATGTTGGTGCTGGGAAAATAGTGGAAACTATTATAAAGAATAAAATTACAGAACACGTAGACAAACATGGTTTAATTGGACAGAGTCCGCATGGGTTCAGCCAAGGGAAGTCTTGCCTCACCAATTTGATTAATTTCTTTGAAGGCATGACTAAACATGTGGATAAAAGTGAGCTGGTTGATGTAGTATAAAGTTCCATATGAGAGACTCCTGAGAAAATTAAAGAGTCAAGAGATAGGAGGCAATGTTCTGCTGGGGATTAGGAATTGGTTATTGGACAGAAAACAGAGGGTAGAGTTAAATGGTCATTTCTCCAAATGGAGGAGGGTGAACAGTGGATTGCCGCAAGGATCTGTACTGGGACCAGTGCTATTTAACATATAATAAATGAGATGGAAATCAGGACAATGAGTGAGGTAATTAAATTTGCAGATGATACAAAAATATTCAAGGTTGTTAAACAAAGACCTTAGGAAATTGGACGACTGGGCAGCCAAATGGCAGTTGAAATTTAATGTAGACAAATACAAGGTGATGCACATTGGAAAGAATAATCCAAATCATAGTTACCTGATGTGAGGGTCCACCTTGGGGGTCAACATGCAAGAAAAGATCTAGGTGTCGTTGTAGATAATATGCTGAAATCTTCTGCTCAGTGTGTGATGGCGGCCAAAAAAGCAAACAGGATAATAGGAATTATTAAGAAAGGGATGGTGAATAAGATCGAAAATACTATAATGCCTTTGCATTGCTCCATGGTGCGTCCGTACCTTGAGTATTGCATTCAGTTCTGATCGTAGTATATCAAAAAAGATATAGCGGAATTAGAAAAGGATCAAAGAAGAGCGACCAAAATGATAAAGGGGATGGAACTCCTCTCATATGAGGAAAGGCTAAAGAGGTTGGGGCTCTTCAGCTTGGAAAAGAGACGAATGAGGGGAGATATGATTGTGGTGTACAAAATCCTCAGTGGTGTGGAATGAGTAGAAGTAAATCGATTTTTTACCCGTTCCAAAAGTACAAAGACTAGGGGACACTCGAGGAAGTTACTTGGAAATAATTTTAAAACAAGCAGGAGGAAATATTTTTTCACTCAGTGACTAGTTAAGCTCTGGAACTCTTTGCTGGAGGATGTGGTAACAGCAGTTAGCGTATCTGGGTTTAAAAAAGGTTTGGACAAATTCCTGAAGGAAAAGACCATAGTCTGCTATTGAGACAGACATGGGGAAGCAACTGCTTGCCCTGGGATTTGTAGCATAGAATATTGCCACAATTTATGTTTGTAGTAGTGACCTGGCTTGGCCACTGTTTGGCAAACAGGATACTGGCCTAGATGGACCACTGGCCTGACCCAGTATGGCTACTCTTATGTTCTTATAAACTGTGTACAGGTCTTAATTGAAAGGGGTATACATAAGGCTTTTCAACAATTACAATCACAATATTCTCTCCCCTCTAAAGACTTTTAAAAATATATATCTTCAAATACGTCACTTAGTGCATTCTCCACCAGTTCGTGAGTGGTTACAGTGTAAATTAGTGCCTTTTGAAGAGATTCTTTTGTTCGGGGCTTCACAAAAGAAACTTATCTCTAAAATTTATAATTTATTTCTGGGAGACCCTAAAACATCTGTAAAGGGAAGACGAGCGGTGATAGTGGGCAAGAAGATTATCCTAAGCAAGTGGCTGCAACCTGACCATCCCACTATACAACATTTGCAGTCCGGCAAGATCATGTTAAGTGCTTTGGAGCATAAAGATTCATGACTTGTCATCACGGCGGGGAACTTGTTTTTCAATGCTGGTCCCCCTTTCGGGATACCTTGACCCCAACTGCTCGCAGTAGAATTTTGAATGGTTAACTGTCCCCTTCTTTGGTGTAGATTTTGATTTGGAAAAGATGAGGTACAGGGGAGGGTGAGTGAAGAGGGATGGGGGTCGTTTTGGGAATATTATGTTCTGTTGCAGATCACGGGATGATGGTCGCTAAAATGTAATAAAAGTAATAATGTTGATATTGTTGAACCTTTTATGTATAAATAGAAGGGAAAAAAATATCTGTAAAGGGACCTGGGAACATCTATCTCAGATGAAGGAATGGTCTGTTTTACATGAGAATATTATTTCTATATCATCTAATTTGACTGAACAAGGTCTCAAAACGTACAGATGGCATTTCTACCCTACTCGTTTGTCTCCGTTTCCCCCAACATGCTCTGACCTTTGCTGGAGAGGCTGTGCGCGTAGGGGCACATATTTTCGTCTATGGTGGGTGTGTCCGTTGATCCAAACTTTCTAGACTGTGTGTTCTCAGAAATGCTACAGGGCTACCGGCCCTGAAGCTTTTCCTATTGCATGGGGGACTGCCTAGTCTCTTGGACTATCATTTTAGGGTGCTAGCAGTATGTGTGGCAATTATGCATAGGGAAGTAGCGAGACACTGGTCAACTGCAATCCTTTCTACTTTGCTTCAAGTCAAACTGACGCTATGGCAAGCTTATTACCTTAGTAAATTGATGTCTATACATAATGGACTTTTGGCAGCTTTTAAAAAGCAATGGGAACCCTTCACCACTTGGTACAAGTTGGATTCTTCTCTTGTCTGGGACATCTTTTCTTGAGGGGCTATTCTCCTAGGTATTACAACCTTTTGGAGACTTTTGAATTTGTCCATATTTGGGTCCAGTCAGCTAGTAATTTTGTGTGGCTGGTTATTTGTAGATACTATTAATGCATGTTAACTGCAAATGTTAACATACAGTAACTGTACGGGGCACTTGGAGAAAGGCATGTTGCTAACGTGAGGCAATGGCCGCCACCTCTGGAAGTGCAGTTAACTGTTCCATGTTAACAGTTAATATGTGCTATTGAGCACCTGTGTTAACTGCAACATTCTCCGCATCTTCCCACACCCTAACATAAAACTCTGTTTGAGATGTTTAACATGGCAGTTAACGGTCCATCCAGTCTGCCCAACAAGATGGAAATGGGACTTGATATACCGCCTTTCTGAGGTTTTTGCAACTACATTCAAAGCGGTTTACATATATTCAGGTACTTATTTTTGTACCAGGGGCAATGAAGGGTTAAGTGACTTACCCAGAGTCACAAAGAGCTGCAATGGGAATCAAACTCAGTTCCCCAGGATCAAAGTCCACTGCACTAACCACTAGGCTACTAACCAGCAAGCCGCCAATTTTCAGCCCTACTTTAGCGGCTACATTTGGCGGCGTGAATAGGTGGGATATCTCTACCAGTTAGATGATAACCAGCTAAGTTTGAATATCAACATAGCTGGCTATCTTCCAACCGGCCAGAAATAAACCAGATATTTAATGCCGGTCACCGGAAACAGCCCAAACATTTAATATCCGGGATTGTATTGGCCCCACAGTCTTTATTAAGCACCAACTATATACAGATCCGACACAGGGCCCCACCTCAGCGGGAATGACACCCGCCCCAGAGGTCACAATAACCAAGAACAAATCACAAAAGCAACAATGAGATGAACAACATGAAACATCTAATATGCAAAACCAAAGGAAAGAAAAATCCGCACAAATGAGATGCTATGTGACTGTTGTGGACAAAATAAAATAGACATTTACACTGCATATATAGAAGATAATGGAAAAAGATGTGATACAATGTGCTGTATTTGCAGAACATTAGCTGTTTTGGAGATCTGTATAAATGGTCTGTTAAAATCAAATGTGGCTTAACAAATCAGCACTTTAATTGACGATAAACCAACATGTAATAATGAAGGCAATGATTCTGATACAGAAGTAACCTTGGACATTTTCCTCCATATTCTATAATGGGCGCTCAAATTTTGGGTGTGATCCTGAGATGTGCATGCAACTAAATTGGGTAATGAGCCAATTAGCATCAGTAATTGGGTGTTAATTATTGATGCAAATTGGCACCAATTTGGATTTGAACATGCATCTTGCTACGTGCTACTCTATAAAACGTAATGTCCAAATCAAATAGAGTGCAACCCAAAAGGGGTTGTGGCCATGGGAGGGGCAGGCACAGGTCAGGGGAAACTTGCATGCAGTGTTACAGAATACTGCAGATGCACGCCTAAATTGTTCGCCAGGAATTACACCCTGTTTCAGAAGGCATTAAGTCCCAACGCCAAAATGTAGGAATGGAAATCTGTACTATACACTATTCTATAAAGGGCTGTCAACCTGGGGTGCCCTTTATAGAATAGTGCTGGGTGCCAATTCTTTCTGGCAGCCATTTACTGAATCTTGTCCTTTATGTTTAGCATTAGAGAAGAATGGACAGTTTACAGAAGTAATACAAATAAACCTTGGGGTGAGAACCAGTTCTAAAGCACTGGGATAAAAAACACAGTTGAGGATTAAAGTAAATCAGATGGAGGAAGCAGTGAGTTTATTAACTTCTTAGGTCTATTTGTGGTTGCATGTAGACACTTGGAGATAGAAAAAAGTAGTCCTTACAATCAGAAATGAAAACAATTCAGCAGCACAGCAGGTAGCAACATTCTGAACTCAGTAATGTCCTAGAAGTGTGAGAGAGGTTTCACATTCTTTGAGATATCTAGGAAAATAAAAGTCAAAGGAATGTAGTTATTCACATGGGCTACCATTAAGATGCATTATTTTAACACTAACTCCTGCTACTTTAGTCCAGGTCCCATTTTATGCAATAAGACCAAACTATTAATAACAGGGGTTAACAGTAAAATTACTGTTCTTAACGGTAGCCCAAACTGATAACTTCTGCCCAACATCTGGAAACAAAGGTATAAAAAAAAAAGAAAAAAAGACATGAATAAAAACCAGTAACTGTTCCAGCTGTGGCCTTTAAATTTATTTTCATTTAAAGCAGCACAACAACAAGTTAATCAAGGCAACTAAATTAAAATGTACTATCATTCATATATGTATAGTTTAGTAATCGAAGTTGTCAAAAATTTCAAAACATAGGGGGTTGTTTACTAAAGCGTAGCTCAAGCTATCTGCAGCAGGGCCCATAGGAATAAAATGGGCCCTGTTACAGATAACTCAAGCTAAGCTTCAGTAAACAGGGGGGGGATAATGTGCAAAAGAATTTAAAGGTAATAAATATAAATAAATCAAAACATAAAAAAGAAAATAAGATATCTTTTTCTATTGGACTAACTTAATACATTTTTTGATTAGCTTTTGAAGGTAACCCTTCTTCAGATTGGAAAAAGACATTTTGTAAAAAGTAGTTAACAGAAAGAGGGATATTTGAATATTTTTTTGCCCTTAACTAGCTTGAAAACTATAGAACTGATTTCTTTCCTGAAATTTTACATGCTGATAATTATGAGTGTGTTTATTACTGTGACTCCTGACACAGGTGCGGAGCGCCGAAATACGGCCCGTGTCGGGTCTTTTCCAAAGATTGTTTTATACAGATTCCAATTTAATAATTAAAGAATTGTGCCCCTCTTTTTAAGGTCTTTGGTGCTGTTTTTTTGCTGTTAGTACTTCTAAATTCCCAATTTCATTTCCACTACTGTTCCTACTGAATGCATTACTCATTCATTTTTATGCTTTGAAGAGGTTCTCTCTCTAAAAAAACCTTTATAGCATACTTTTTTAAAAGAACCTTTCTGACTCTTTCACCCTGCCATTTTCACTACATGGACCTTTGGGAAAAACTGGTAGGAAAACAGTCTATCGAGAACTTCTGGACTTTGGTATGGTCTTATTCTTTCCACTCTTCTATCTCACTGACTCTAATACTCAACTGAGAGTTCTCTACTGTATTCATGCCACTCCACATCGCATACATATGTGGCAGGTACAGTCCTCTCCATTATGCTGGAGGGGATGCCCCACCAAGGGAGATATGGTACATATGTGGTGGACATGTTCACATGTTCAGTCTTTTTGGAAAATGACAGTTACTTATATTTTCAGTTTACTTCAGATTCACATTCCAATGGACCCAGCTTTCATTCTCCCTGGAATGCCTCCACTCCATTTAGCCTTTTATAAATATTTAGATTTAATCAGACAGTTGTTGCTTATTGCCAAAGTTTGCATTGCACAGAAATGGAAAGATCCAGTATTGCCCTCTAAGGGGTCCTTTAACTAAGGTGCGCTGAAAAATGGCCTGAGGTAGTGTAGATGCATGTTTTGGGCATGCGCAGAATCATTTTTCAGTGCACCTGCAAAAAATGCCTTTTAAATTTTTTGCTGAAAATAGATGTGCGGCAAAATGAAAATTGCTGCGCATCGATTTTGGGTCTGACACCTTACCGCCAGCCATTGACCTAGTGGTAAAGTCTCACACGGTAACGGGTGGTAATGACCTACGTGTGTCAAATGCCACTTGGCGCATGCCCAATACACGCATCTGAAAATAATTTCGGATGCACGTATTGGACGCGCACCAAAAATGAAATTACCACAAGAGCCATGTGGTAGCCGGGTGGTAACTCCATGATGGCGTGCGTTGAGTTCGAAACTTTGGCCATAGTCGGCCATGGGGTTTGGCTAACACTGGGCATCATGCACAGATAAGTTCAGTTATAAAGCTCAATTAGTAGAACTCTTGAATACTTTTGCATATTGAAATTCTAGAAAAATTAAAAGGAGGATGGAGGTTTTTTGTCGATGATGAGAGTGAATGCTCCCTGATATAGTAGGCTGTGCCACAATTACTATGAGGTCTTTTGAGGCTTTTTCCTCCTCTGTTGAAGGATTGTCAAAAACACACATGTAATATGTGATTTGAAGTCAACGGTTAAAACTGATAATATCTGAAGGGGATTATTGCGATCGTATGACTATATACTGAGTCATTTTCTAAATAACTCAGCATTACATTTTAGCACTGTTCACATACAGTAAGTACATACAAGATATCCAATACATTAGCATTTAACTTTCAAAACAGAGACTATGATAAAATGAAAATGGTAAAAAACAACTTAGAGGAGCAGCTGCAAAGATCAAAATTTAAATCAGGCAAGGATGCTATTCAAAAATACCATCCTGGAAGCCCAGACCAGATATGTTCAATGCATTAAAAAAGGAGAATGGAAGGCCAAACAACAGCTGGCTGGTTAAAAAAGTGAGGTGAAGTAAGCTAAGAGAAAGTATTTCAGAAAATGGAAGAAGGATCTGAAAATAATAGGAAACAGTATAAGGAATGGCAAGTCAAATGCAAAGTGCTGATAAGGCAGGCACAGAGAGATTTTGGAAAGAAGATTGCGTTGGAGGCAAAAATATAAAGTAAAAACTTTTTTAGGTATATCAGAAGCAAGAAGGCAATAATCAGTTAGACCGCTAGATGACCGAGAGGTAAAAGAAACACTCTGGAAAGACCATAGCAGAGAGATTAAGGGTTCCTTTTACCAAGCCACAATAGTGATTCCCATCGCTGCAAATGCAACTAAGCCCATTTAATTCCAATGGGCTTTGTTGTATTTGCCGCGCGGGAATCACTTCCGCGGCTTTGTAAAAGGAGCCCTTAATGAATTCTTTGCTTTGGTCTTCACTGAGGAAGATGTAGGAGCAACATCAGTACCACAAACGGTATTCAATGCTGCTGAGTCAGAGAAACTAAAACAAATCTCTGTAAACCTGGAAGATGTAATGGGGCAATTTGATAATAGAAGCGTAGTAAATCACCTGTACTGGATAGTAAACATCCCAGAGTACTGACAGAATTAAAAAAATACACTTGCAGAGTTATTACTGTAATTTATCTTTAAAATCAAGCATGCTACTGGAAGATTGGAAGGTATCAAATGTAACACCAATTTTTAAAAAGTGTTCCAGAGGTGATTTGAAAAATTACAGACCGATGAGCCTGACATCAGTGCCGGGCAAAATAGTAGACACTATTATACAGAACAAAATTACAGAGATATACGTCAGCAAGGATTAATGAGACAAAGCCAACAGGATTTAGTCAAGGGAAATCTTGCCTCACCAATGTACTACATTTCTTTGAAGGGGTGAAAAAATAAAGGTGAGCAGGTTGATATGGAGGGGCATAATTGAACGCCTATCTCCATGGGCATCTATGTCCGAAAACGGGTACGTGAAGAGGCGGGACAGACCGTATTTTCGAAAAAATGGACGTTTTTCAGCTGGGCATTTGTTTTTTTTAGCGATAATGGAAACTAAAAAGCCTAGCTCAAAAACGTCCTAATCCAAGCATTTGGTCATGGGAGGGGTCAGGATTCGTAGTACACTCGCCCCCTGACATGCCAGGACACCAACTGGGCACCCTAGAGGTCAGTGCGGTGGACTTCAGACAACGCTCCCACATGCATAGCTCCCTTACCATGGGTGCTGAGCACCCAACCCCCTTCCCCAAAACCCACTACCCACAAATGTACAACACTACCATAGCTCTTAGGGGTAAAGGGGGCACCTACATGTGGGTAACAGTGGGTTTTGGAGGCCTCCCATTTACCAGCACCAGTGTTACAGGTAGGGGGGATGGGCCTGGGTCCACCTGGCTGAAATGCACTGCGGTACCCACTAAAAGTGCTCCAGGGACCTGCATACACACAGGCCTCTAGGACTTGTTGCTGCTATATAACATTGGCACACCAGTTGACACCTGAAGACTAATCTCTCCGAAAACGTCCTTTATTGGAATAAGCACGCTTACTCACAGTTAACTGCAGATCAGAGGTTGTGCCCACTGGCAACGAGTCTCCCTGGTACTGAGATGAGCAGTAGGTCAGAGCTGGCAGAATGTGACAATGCCCTCTTTCAGCCACATTCAGGGAAGAACTAAGTTCTGTAACGTGGCTAACACGTGAAAGGGATCTAAAACTGGCTTACAAAATGGCCACTACCTCATGGACTACCGGAAACAAAACAGGGCACAGTAAGCAGGGGAAAAGCACCATGGGAGTAGAGCCTACCAACTACCAACATCGTAAGCATTTACCACAAGCTAGTGGAATCACGGAGCCCAATACCCTACACCCACGACAATGCATTGCTGATGTGACTCTGCAGTGCGAATACAGAAAAGGTGTCACGCTCACCCGAGAGCCATCAGAACCAGGAAAGGCTGTCCAGGATAGAACACATTCTGCTGCATGGAGGTGGGTATGGCATTTGAGGCTGGCATACAGGCTGGAAAAAAAGTTAAGTGGGTTTTTTTTGGTGGGAGGGGTTAGTGACCACTGGGGGAGTCCGGGGAGGTCATCCCCGTCCCTCCAGTGGTCATCTGGTCAGTTGGGGCCACTTTTTGTGACTTGTTCGTGAAAAAAGGGTCCACAAAAAGTGACCCAAAATTGCGGTAAAAACGCCTTTTTTTTTTCGATTATCAGCTAAAGACGCCCATATCTCCTTGGCTGATAACCACGCCCAAGTTCCGCCTTCACCACACCTCCGACAGCCCCCGTCAACTTTACCCGTTTCCGCGACGGATTGCAGATGGAAACGCCCAAAATGCTTTCGATTATACTGATTTGGGCGCCCACGGAGAAAGACGCCCATCTCCCGATTTGGTCGCAATATAGGCATTTTCTCTTTCGATTATAAGCAGGATTGGTACCTGGATTTTTTAAAGGCATTGATGAAGTACATCATGAAAAGACTCCTGAGGATAAGAGGTAATGTCCTATTGTGGATTAAAAACTGGTTAAAAGATAGAAAACAGAGTACGTTAAATGGTAAGTATTCTCAATGGAGAAGGGTAGCTAGTAGGGTTCCCTAGGAGTCTGTGCTGGGACTGCTGTTTTTTAATGATAAATGATATTGAGATGGGAAAAACTAGTGAGATAATAAATTGCTGATGATACAAGTTATTCAAGTTCTTAAATCGCAAAGAGGATTGTGAAAAACTGGAAGAGGATCTTACGAGACTAGGAGACTGGGCATTCAAATGGCAGATGACGTTTAAAGTAAGCAAGTGCAAAAGTGATGCATGTGGGAAAGAGAACCCAACTATAGCTACGTGATGCAAGGTTCCACATTAAGAGCCACCACCCAGGAAAAGGATTTAGGTGTTCTCGTTCATGATATGTTGACATCTTCTGCTCAGTATGCAGTGGTGGCTAAGAAAGCAAATAGAATGTTAGGAATTATAGGAAAGGAATGGAAAACAAAAATGAGAATTTTATAATTCCTTTGTATTACTCCATGGTGCTGCTGCACCTCAAATACTGTGTGCAATTCTGGTCATCGCATCTAAAAAAAGATATAGCAGAATTAGAAAAGGTACTTAGAAAGGTGATGAAAATGATAAAGGGGATGGGGCAACTTCCCTATGAGGAAAGGCTAAAGCGACAGCTTGGAGAAGAGATGGCTCAGGGGAGATATGATAGAGATGTATAAGATAATGAATGAGTGAATGGGTAGACTTGAATTGCTTGTTATTCTTTCCAAAATACTAGGACTAGGGGCATGCAAGGAAGCTACTACGTGGTAAAGCAGTTAGCTTGGCAGGGTTTAAAAAAGGTTTGGATAATTTCCTAAAGTAAAGACTATAATCCATAATTAAGATGGACTTGGTAAAATCCAATGCTTATTCTAGGATAAGCAACATAAAATCTGTTTTACTGTTTGGGATCTTGCCAGATACTTGTGACCTGGATTGATTCACTGTTGGAAACAGGCAATAGGCTTGAGTGTCCCTTCAGTCTGTTTCCAGGATCTTATATTCTTATTTCATCTTAGTGACTGCTTTTGTGTTCAATGATTTTTTGCAGCTCCCTAAATCAAAACATGAATATAGCAGTAAGTGGTGGTGCTATAAAAGAAACAGTTTATCATTGGGGAAAAAGGAGCTGGTTACAGACAACACAATATGAGGAGATACTTAACTTGAACAAGTTATATGCACAAAAGTAGAAAAGTTGCACATGCTCCAGCAAAAAAAATAAAAAGGACACCTGATATAGAGGTTCCTAAGATGCCCTTATCTGAATAAAAGGTTACTTTTTGTGGCAAAAAAATTATATTAAAAAAAAGAGCAAATTATCAATCATGAGGACAATTTCAAAAAGCCATTTCTATAGTAAAGCAGTTCTTTACCTGCGGGAATGAATTTCTATAAAACTGCTTACCCTGTATGGGGTAAAAGGTATATGCACAATGCCATTCTCTACGCACGGTTATGCTCTGTATGTAGATGTTCGTAGGGACACAGTTGGGACATTGTTTGGAACTACATACATACTTTTGCATTTTCAAAAGTATCCACACAAACTGATACGTGCAAATGTGTGGAGGTACTTTTCTTAGTATCATTTTAAATTAAAAGTAAGCACACAATTTTACTCTGAAAATCTGGCAAAGTCCACACAGTGAAATATACATAACAATTTTCACCACTGCAGGCAGGTATAAATAATCCCCCCCCCCCCCCCCCCCCCCCCCCCCCCCCCCCCGCTTGAAAGGCAGAAATTTGACAAGGTCTCTAATTTTACAAGAGAACTTCTCTTAGATTCCTTATCCGATTTCACTGCATCTGTAGAACTGTGATGCTTGAAGTCATTTGAAGGTCACCAGTATCTCCAAAGGATTTTCTGTGCTGTTATCTAAATTCTGTCTAAACAGCTGACTGTGCTGCCAGGCTGTTGTACCTTCCCCTCCACTCAGTTCTGCTTCTAAAAAAATTTCTGTTGCATCAGAAAAGTCAGGGTAGGAATGAAGGTCTGAATCTGCGGAGAAAGAGGAAATAACAGAATTGAAAGCATGGTCTACAAATCACCTTATGCAATGCTGAAGTAATTGAGACCTAGCAGAAGTACAAGGTCTTGAAAAGAAGTCAAAGGCTTACAACTTCACAACAACAAAAGCAGGAATACAAAGAGATGTTACTTGATTTGATATATTACATCAGGATATGGTATAGATTGGTATGCAGTGGCTTGGAATCTGCCTACTTTCTTTCCTATTCTCTTTAGTCTACTATTAGTTTCTATTCTTAATATTTTTCCCTCAATTTCTTCTACGATTCCTCTGTCCTATTGATTTGTAGCTCTTTTCAACCTTTTATACTGTAACTTTAAATTCATTGTAAACCGCCTAGATGGCTTCCATGTGCGGTAGATGAAATTTTAATCAAACTTGGAAACCATTCACAAAGCAACATCACAAGCTCAAACATGGCCATGTTTTGTTCTAAAGCCACATCAGGGATTCAAGCTTAGTTTGAATTTATCCAAACTACTGGTTGATGCTGAACTTGTATAAAGTATAAGAATCCCACATTTTATGAGTTCATTCATAAAATGTGGTGAAACTTCTTAGGCTTGGTGATTTTCTTATAAAAATTAGTTCATGAGCCCATGATGCAGCCTTACAGTAAAACATGGCCATGTTGGGCTTGTAATGTTTTGTGAATGGTTTCCTAACTTTATTCTTTATATAATTAAAAATATAATTAAGTCAAGTGACATCTTTGAATTCCTGTTTTCAATACTGCGCTTCTTTCTGCAGGAATACACCTTGTTTGTTTGTTTGTTTATTTTTAATAGAGACTCAAACCTTCTTGAGACACTATCTGATAAGAAACACCCACTCCAGTGACACACTGTTAATATCAAGAAAAATCACAAAAAAGCGGCTACTACAAAAACTTTTACAATTTGTTTCCTCATGTATCAATATTACAGTGGGTTTGCCATGGCGGCTGCTATAGGAGCAAATTGTGGCCTTCACTTATCTTGGTGGGGGAGACTTGACTCATTAAAAATGATGATAGTTCCCAAAATTACATATACTTTAAGCATGATCCATTTATTATTTCCCAATTCTTTTTATAAGGACTTGGAAAATTAACAACTACATTTCTCTGGAATTCTAACCCCCCCCCCCCCAATTTTTTTAAATAAGTTAAAAGCACCTAAAACACAAGGAGGGGTTCATTTTCCAGACCTTTTGCTTTAGCATAAATCTTTCACCTTGCAATAAGGTCTGGAATGGATCTCCCCTACTGATCCATCTTCACTACCTTGATGGGTTCTATTAGACGAAAAATTGACAGAGCCTCTTCTCTTTTCACGTCTCCTTGGTATGCGCCTTCTCAAGTGCTATGCTACTAACCCTATTATCAGAACAAGCATTCACTACTTACCTGCTTAGAAGAACAGTTATCTAATCAATCCCTTTCCCTACATATTTGGAATAACCTTTGCATATTAATAGATAAACAGTAAGTTCTTGCTCTCAGTGGCAACAATTTGGGCTATAGGTGATTTTACTTACCCACTAACTCACACATGGCTATCTTTTTCAGAAATGCAACATAATTTTTAACTGGATGCATCTCATTTTTTTTCAATGGTTACAATTAAGATCCTTACTTAAAAAGTGAAGTTTTGATGCCAAACATTTTGCACAAAGTACCACTATTATTGATCTGGCCAAATAGCCTCTCACTTATATAGATACTTTAAAAGTAAGCTTCCTAGCAGAACGCTTGGATTGTGCAAATGTTGGGAAGAGGATATTATGTCTTCTGTAACTGACACGAATGGGGACAGATTTGGAGCTCCTTACATAAACGTTCTCGCTCATCCTCTAATGTACAATCTATGTATTCTTTTGTTCATAGATCTTATGGAACTCCCCTAAAATTGTATCTTGCAAACTAACAACTGGATCTTTTAACATATGGTTTTTGATTGTCCTTCAGAAGTTCTGGCTAGATGTTTGGAATATATTTTATCCATATTTCAGTTATCTGTACCTCTTTGTTATAAAAACTTGCTATTTAAAGACATTTAAAGACTGCCCCAATTTGACCGCCCCTATCGGACTGTCCGTTCACTTGTCTCTTAGATTGTAAGCTCCTTGAGCAGGGACCGTCCCTCTATGTTAAATTGTACAGCGCTGCGTAACCCTAGTAGCGCTTTAGAAATGTTAAGTAGTAGTAATGCTTAAAGTGATCATGAATGTTTACTCTTCAATACCATGATAACCACCTGCTTTACAAATTTGTTGTTTCTTGGAGATCCCTTGATCAGGTTAATCATAAGTCATGGTGGAATTTATTCTATTCTACTTTCATATTGATATCTCAAAGAAATTGAAAAACTATATAAACTGTAGTAAGAAATGGTCTCCCTTATTATCACATTTGAATTAATCTTAATATACCTCTATCACGTCATGCTTTGTATTCGTGCAAGACCTTTTGTACATGCTGTCACTAATACTCATGTATTTATATCTGTTATTCTTACATTTCAATAAAAATACTAAGACAAAACAAACAAGCAAGCAAGCAACAAAATAAACAACTATTGGCCTAGGGTAACCTTCTTCAAACTATATAATGGAAAGAAGTGGACAGCACAGGTATCTATTGTAATGAACTCCTCTGATTGAAATCTTTGTGGCCATATTTTGTAGTACATAGTCCCATTGCTATATCAGTAGGTGGATTACTGGTAAAGTGTAATAGAAGTCTAATGTTTCGAGGAAAATCACAACTGAGGCTAAAAAATCACAATAAAATCTTGAAAAACAAAAATACTGTATGAAAACAAAGTTTGAATGGAAGATGTATCTAGGCATAGACTCACCAGAGTCTGAGAAAAGTTTCCTTGTTATACCTTTAGGGGCCCTTTTACAAAGGCGCGTAAGCACCTACGCGCATCCAACGTGCGTCAAATTGGCACTACTGCCCGGCTACCGTGTGCCCCGGGAGGTAATTCCATTTTGGCACATGCCCACAAAACACGCAGTAGAAAATATTTTCTATTTTCTACCATATGGCACATACCTGGTGGTAATCGGCAGTTGACACGCATTGAATGCTTACTGCCTGGTTAGTGCATGAGACCTTACCAATAAGTCAATGGGTGGCAGTAAGGTCTCAGGCCAAAAATGGACGCGTGCTGGTTTTAATTTTGCTGCACATCCATTTTCCGGCACAAAAAAAAAGAGACTTTTTTCCAGGCGCGCTGAGGAAATGAACCAGTGCGCGTCCAAAACATGCGCCTACACCAGCGCAGGCCACTTTTAGGAGCACCTAAGTAAAAGGGCCCCTTAGTTTATTGACTTTGAACAAATCTTATGTCACTGAGCCTGGATTTGTTGCTGATATTCTTTGCAGTTTATTAGTGGCTCTTGAATTCTATTATCTGGACTCTTCTTCAGATGAAAAGTTTTGTTTACTTAATATATTTAATATAAACTATACTAACCTCCAGACAAGTCAGCTTCTACTGTGGCAGAGCGCAGTTTCCACTTCACTCTTCCACTAAGAAATGTCTGACTGCTTGTTCGGACAGAAACATTTTCTATTTTCAGTCCTACTGAAGCACACTCCAGTTTCCAACTGATAAAAGCAGAGGGCGAGCCTTCTCTTCGTGCTAAATAAACCTGCAAGAAGAGACAGAACACAGTTTATAAAGATATTTCACAAACTACAAGTCAAATAATTTTTTAGCCATTCTTAACTTTATACTATTTATTTCTAAATACATTCATTGATACTGAAGAATGCTTTAACATCACAGAATAAGATACAAGTTATTAATCACCTGGCAATTTCCACATGCTCACAGAGCTTTGGAATTGTAGACTAGCCTCTTAAAGATCATGAAAATTGGACGTTTGAACAAAACTCCTCCATGCCCATAAGGCCATTTATAAAAATTAGTATATGCCATAAAAATTTTGGGACCGCTGATTTTTGTCCAATTTCTAATCTCCCCTTTATATTTAAACTTGCAGAGTCTATTGTGCTTGAACAGTTGGAGGACTTTCACGACCAGACTAACACTTTACATCCTTTTTCAGACCTGGTTCAGGAAAAGGTCTTAGTACGGAAACTGCGCTGATAGGTCTTAAAATTACATTCAGCAACATTTTGCCCAGAATGCATTAGTTATACTTATTTCAGTTGATCTGACAGCGGCTTTTGATACTATTAACCATGACTTGCTTCTTAGCCGTTTACAAGAAATAGGAATTTTGGATACAGATTTTGCTTGGTTTGTTTCCTACTTTACTGGACATATTAATGTAGTGCAATGTAGTGAATAAGAGCAAGATTGAGAGTTGTTCCATTGCACTAAACAACTCTCAATCTTGCTCTTATTCACTACCTTGTGGGGTGGCCCCAGGGCTCCCTGTTGGCCCCTGTACTCTATCTGGCCCAGTCTCTGGGCTTTAATCTATATGTATATGTTGATGACATTCAGGGGTCCTTTTACAAAGCGGCGGTAAGCCCAACATGGGCTTAAAATTTGCTAAAAGGAAAGTACCGCTGGGCTACCGCAGCAGCCCAGTAGTAGTTCCCACCCCCAACATGCGTAATATCTGGTGCTACAAAAATATTTTCATTTTTGTAGCACCAGTGTATACCTGGTGGTAATCGGGCAGTGCTGTGCACTGCCCAGTTACCGCCGAGTTAGTGCAGGAGCCCTTACCGCTACCTCAAATAAGTGCTCCCCCCTCCAAAATGGCTGCGTGGCAAGTGCTTCACATGTCGCATGGCCATTTCCTGAAAAAACCCAAAGACCTGCCATTTATCCGCTGTGGTAAAAGGGGGCCTTGGTCCGCATCAAAAACACGCGCCAGTGCAGGTCCCCTTTGCAGCAACTTCGTACGAGGGGCCCTCAGTTACTACATCCTATTGAGTGGAGGAGTGGCCTAGTGGTTAGGGTGGTGGACTCTGGTCCTGGGGAACTGAGGAACTGAGTTCAATTCCCACTTCAGGCACAGCTCCTTGTGACTCTGGGCAAGTCACTTAACCCTCCATTCCCCAGGTACAAATAAGTAACTGTATCTGTAAGCCGCATTGAGCCTGCCATGAGTGGGAAAGCACGGGGTACAAATGTAACTAAAATAAAAAATAATACTAGTTTGCAGGATATTCAAAGTCTTTCTTCAAAATTAGATAGGCTTGCAAGTTGGCTTAGTGCAAATAATTTAGTCCCGAATTCAGAAAAGTCATTGTACAGCATAATCTTGTTCATGAGAACTGGTTCCCCTGAGCTGAAAGAACACTGTTTATGGTGGGTTGTAAAATAACTTTTGGCCCAATGGTTAAGATTTTAGGAGTGACATTTGACCAAAATTTAACCTTTCATACTCAGATCTCTAATGTAGTTCAGCTGGGTTTTTATAAATTATATCTGATATATTCAGTTTGGAATCTCTTTTCTGTTTCTGCCCTTCGTGTTTTAATACACTCCTTTGTAATCGCTCAACTTGATTATTGCAATGCTCTTTATAACGGTATGCGTACAACAGAAATCAAATGGTTACAGATAGTGCAAAATATGGCACTGGCTCCCTATTACTCATAGGATTCGTCTCAAAATTCTTTGTTTGATTCACAAGATATATCATGTAGACATTCCACTTTATTTAACTAGATTTCCGATTCCTTATACACCTATGCGATCACAGAGATCAAGTTCACAAAACCAACTGGTAGTTCCATCATTTTGGATTTTCAGTTTTGAAAAGGTATGCACTAGGATGTTTAGGGTGGCTAGACTGCTTTTCTGGAATGCAATGCCTTTGTATTTGTGACTGGATGAGTCATTAGTTATGTTTAAAAGAAACTTAAATCTTTTTTGTTTCAGGATGCTTCTGGAGTTAGGGCCTCTTTTACCAAATTGTGCTAGCGATTTCCACATGGCAATGCCGACGAAGACCATTCAAAGCCACTTAAACTGAAATAATATACACACTAGTTGTGAAAGTACAGCCTGGAACATTACAAAATTGGGCCTAGTATGATGGAGTTGGACTTTAGATTCTGCAGGACTGTCTGATCGAATCGGCTGTCCTGTCAGGTATCCTGCTCAAGGCAGTAGTGAGATGTAAGTGTGTGGACTGAAGACCATGTTGTAGCCTTGCAAATCTTCTCTATGGAGGCTGACCTCAAGTGGGCTACTACTGTAGTCGTGGCTCTGACATTATGAGCCTTGACATGACCCTCAAGAGTCAGCCCAGCCTGGACATACGTGAAGGAGATTAAATCTGCTAACCAATTGGAAATTGTGTATTTGCTGACGACTACCCCCCCTCATCTGTTTGGGTTCAAAGAACAAAATGCTGGGTGAGAACAATGTTGAGATCCCATGACAAAGTAGGAGGTTTGAAGAAGGGCTTTGTCAACAGCAAACCTCTCATAAAATGAACAAATTAGAGGCTGTACAGAGATGGGCTTACCTCCTACATGGAGATGGTAAGCACTAATTGCAATGAGGTGAATCCTTGCAGAGTTGGTTTTCAGGAGGTATTAAGCAGTTTTTGTGTAGGACAAGTAAGAGGATGTAGAGCTTGCCCTCACACCAGATGGCAAACCTCTAGTGGAGTCTTTCCTAGAAGCCAAGCAAGATTCTGGAGATACCCTCTGGCAGATTTAAGGATGCAAACTCTATACCCTCAACACCCAGGCCATGAGGGCCAGGGACTGGAGATTGGGACACAGAAGGGATCCCTTGTTCTGAATGATGAGGGTCGGGAAAACACTCCAATTTTCATGGTTCTTCGAAGGACAATTCCAGAAGAAGAGAAAACCAGATCTGGCTTGGCCAATAAGGGTGATTAGGATCATAGTTCCCTGATCTTCTTTGAGTTTCAGCAAAACTTTTCTCTATGAGAGGTACTGGAGGATATGCATACAGAGTCCTATTTCCAAATGTAGAAAAGGCATCTGACGCTTGACGTGAACCTGGAACAGACCTGGGGGACTTGGAAGATCTCGTGGGCTCTGCTCTTATTGAGAGACCACTCATGAGGTTGCATTACCCTGCTTAGTCTGTCCACCATGGTTGTTGTCCTTTCCCACTAGGTATGTGGCTGGCAAGATCATCCCGTGAAGGAGAGCCCACTGCCACATCCCTATTGCTTCTTGACACAAGGAGTAGGAGCTTGTACCTCTCTGCTTGCTCATAGTACATTGCAACCTGATTATCCATTTGTATGAGGATAATTTGGTTCTGTAACCAATCTGCTGAAAGTCTTTAAAGTGTTCCAAAATGGCCCTCAGCTCAAGGAGGTTGATATGGAGGTCTGTTTCCAGAGCAGACCATGTTCCTTGGGTGTGAAGGCAAATCAGCATGAGCTCCCCATCCCAGGTTGGATGTATCAGTTGTCAACATCTTCTGAGGAAGCAGAATTTGGAATGGTAGTTCCCACAGTCAACTTCAACCGAACTGTCTCCCAGAGAAGGGAGTAGAGCTGTAATGAATAGTATATTTTACTATTCGGCCAAATACAATAATAAAAAATATTATTTAGCCAAATACAAGACACCAGGCATTGAGCTTTAACATAACACATAATAAAGAAGCAACGTGAAATCAGAGATCAAGTGTTTATTTCCGTAGGGATTAGCACAGTAGACCACTGGATTATTCATATTGAATTTTAAATCACTATTTGTCCAAATACGAAATGTATTCGTGGACAAAAGAAATCGAACACGAATATTTGGTACAGCCCCTAGAAGGGAGTGACCCAACTCTGGAGGGGCTAGATGACATATGCTAGATTCTCAGCTGCCCGAAACCACTGGGAAGCTAGGGTCCACTGGGCGTTTCTCAAATGGAGACAAGCCATGGGAGTGACATGCACTGCCATGTGGCCTAACAATTGTTGCTGCTTCAGACTTGTGAGGTGATTTTTACCAAGGCATTCACTCTCAGGTGAGGCAGAAAAGTCCGAGCTTGGACTGTATCGAGCAGAGCTCCTTATGTACCCCAATTGCTGTACTGGGAGAAGATGGGACTTGGGGTAGTTTATGATGAATCCTAATAGTTCCAGCACCCAAACAGTTCTCTACATTGACTCTGCACCCCTTCCTGCGAAGTGCTCTTGACCAGCAATTGTCCAGGTAGGGAAACAATCTGTGTAGCAACTACTGTTAGACATCTGGTGAGCAGCCTGGAGCTGAGGCGAGGCCAAAAGGAAGAACACAATACTGGTAGTGGTATTTCCCTACTCGGAATCTTCCAGTGACTGGGAAGTATAATATGTGGGAATAGGCATCCTTCAAGTCCGAGAGCATAGCCAATCTTTTTTTCTGAATCATGGGAAGGAGGGTGCTTACGGAAAGCTTTCTTTGACTAGGGAATTTGTTCAGGGCCCTTTGGTCTAGAATGTGACAAAATCCCTGTTTTCTTGGGCACAAGGAAGTACCTGGAATAGAATCCTTTCCCTTCTTCCCCTGGTGGCATTGGTCCAACCATACTGGCCTGTAGAAGGTGGAGATTTCCTGTACAAGTACCTGCTTGTGCGGAGTGCTGAGGTAAGTTGCTCTTGGTGGGACTCTGGTGGTCGTTGATGCCAATGACATGCGTAACCGAGACAGACTATTTGAAAAACCAACCGGTCAGAGGGTTACAAGGGCTACCTTTGATAAAAAAAAACTGATCCACCCTCCTACCAGAAGGTCATCCGGGATGCTTACTTTGACTGTAGCTATGCTCTCCTGGAGCCAATCAAAAGCTGTCACTTGCTTTGCCTGGGGAGCTGGCTGGGGCTTTGAAGGCAGGGCTGATGAGGGCAAGAATGCAGGAACTGGGGCTGTGGCAGAGCGAGAAGGCAGCGGAAACCTACACTTTTGAGAGTAGTAGGTCTGTTGCTTAGGCCTGCTGAAAATCTTGTAGTAGAGGAGGATGAAGCTGGAGGCTGCCAAGAGAGGGACTGGATTGTGTCAGTGTGCTTCTTGATGAGGTCAGCTGAGCTCCTTCACCTTATCCCAGAAAGATATCTCCCTTGGCAAGATACATCCTCTAATATCTCCTGAACGCTGGTTCTAGGTCAGAGACACGCAGCAGAGACAGTCTGCACATCCTCACGCCCATGGCGGAGACTCTGGAAGCAACATCAAAGTGTTATAAGTGCCATGGCCAGATACTTTCTGTACTCCAGCTGCTTACCGGCCATTGGCAAAGCTCAGTGTTCTGCTCCTGAGGGAGAGAATCCATGAGACTAAGTGTATTGCATAGCAAAAGACTTTCAACTAGATGCATGTGTAGAGTTGATAGGACTGGATATGGACAATAAACGTTGAGGCTTTACAAACTAAACCTTCCTCTTAAACACGTCCAGTGTCTGAGCCGGACTACCTGGGGGAGCTGAGGCATGAGTCATAAGAATATAAGCATTACCATACTAGGACAGACCAAAGCGCCATCAAGCCCACCATCCTGTTTCCAATAGTGGCCAATCCAGGTCACAAGTATCTGGCAAGATCTAAGAACAGCAAACAGATTTTTATGCTGCTTATCCCAAACTATGCAGTGGAGTTTTCCAAGTCCATCTTAATAATGGTTTTTGGACTTTCTTTTAGGAAATTATCCAAACCTTTTAAAACCCTGCTAAGCTAACTGCATTTACCACATTCTGTGGCAAGGAATTCCAGAGTTTAATTACTTGTTGAGTGAAGAATATTTTCTCCAATTCATTTTAAATTTACTACTGAGTAGCTTTGTTGCATGCCCCCTAGTCCTAGTATTTTTGGAAAGAGTAAACAAGTGATTCACATCTACCTGTTCCACTTCAATCAGTATTTTATAAACATCTATCATATCTCCCCTCAGCCATCTCTTCTCCAAGATGAAGAGCCCTAGCTGCTTTAGCCTTTCCTCATAGGGAAGTCACCCCATCCCCTTTATCATTTTCATCGCCCTTCTCTGTACCTTTTCTAATTTTACTGTATCTTTTTTTGAGATGTGGTGATCAGAACTGCATACAGTAATTCGAGGTGTGGTCGCACCACAGAGCGATACAAAGGTATTATAACATTCTCAGTTTTGTTTTCCATTCCTTTCCTAATAAACTCCTAACATTCTATTTGCTTTCTTAGCTGCCGCTGCACATTGAGCATAGAATTTCACGTATCATGAACAATGACACCTAGATCCTTTTCCTGGGTGGAACTCCTAATGTGGAACCTTGCATCACGTTTGGGTTCCTCTTTCCCACATGCATCACTTTGCACTTGCTCACATTAAACGTCATCTACCATTTGGATGCCCAGTCTCCCAAGGTCCTCTTGCAATTTTTCACAATTCTCTTGCAATTTAACAACTTTGAATAAGTTTGTGTCATTATCAAATTTAAGTACCTCGCTAGCTATTCCCATCTATAGATAATTTATAAATATGTTAAAAAGCAGCGATCCCAGCACAGACACCTGAGGAACCCCGCTATCTATCCTTCTCCTTTGAGAATACTAACCATTTAACCCTACTCTCTGTTTTCTAACTTTTAACCAGTTTTTAATCCACAATAGGACATTGTCTCCTATCCCATGACTTTCTAATATCCTCAGGAGTCTTTCATGAGGTACTTTGTCAAATGCCTTTTGAAAATCCAGATACACAATATCGACTGTCTCACCTCTATCCACATGCTTATTTACCCTTCAAGAAATGTACAGGACTGGATCAGAAAAAAAAGAAAAACTCACTCTGAATGTACACAACCTATTACAGCCGCATCAATTTTGGAATCACTTTCTGCAGCCTGATAGCAATAGCTTTTGCATAAATCTTGTTAATTATGTTAAGCAGTGAGATAGGCTGATACTAGTCACCCAAAAGGGGAAGGACACACTTTGGTAATTGCTCTTATTAAGATTTCATTAGATGATGAAGGGAGCGACTCCTTTTCAGTGGCCTCCTCAAACACCACTACCAAAATGGGGACAACATGATGCCCTAACACTTTATAAAATTCTGCCAGAAGGCTGTCCAGCCCTGGGGGTCTTATGATTTGCCATCTGTCCCATAGCTGAGTATTTCCATTCCCCATCAAGGGACTATTTGATTTGTGAAGATCTTCCTCTGATAAGCAGGGCAGGCACAACTGATGAAAAAAGGCCTCCTGACTGAAAAATCTCCTGTCACTGCCCGATATAAATTCTGTTAGTAACTTTAAAACATCTGGTTAATCTCTAAGGGATCCTTTTACCAAGCTGCTAGAAAAAAGGCCCTCCGCTAGCGGCGGGGGGCGTTCTCCCCACGTACCAGGGCCCCTTTTACCACAGCAGGTAAAAAGCCCCCAGACAAACATGGTCATTCGGTAAGAGAACTCTTACCACGTGGCAATTCAGCGGGGAACCCTTACCATCACCCGATGGTGACCAGGCAGCGTGCGGCAATTCCTGATTACCGCCACGCAAGTCATTTCCGGGGGATTCTCTTTTCTCCCTGGAAATGGCGTGCGCTCGGAGCAGAACTACCGCCAGCGGTCACGTTGGGCTGGCAGTAGTTCCAATTTAGCATTCAGTAAGCCCGCGTTGGGCTTACCGACACTTTGTAAAAAAAACCTTTAAATTGGTTTGAACTTGTCGCTTTGCTACATCTTTATTGCAGGAATAAATCTCACACCTTCTGCCATACACAAACATGTCAAGCAAATGCCAGATTTATTTCCATATGAACAAATGATGTTCTCATGCATCACAGGCTTTTGCCCTACGATGTAACAGTTTATTCAAAGTTCTCTGAATATTCAGGAACTGCTCTTGTTGGTCTCCATCAACCTCTGGCCACTGCAAGCCTTGCTTGCTTCTGCCCTTTAGTAAGTAAAAAGATCTTCCAATTCAATTTTTTATTCTTAGCTATCTTATATGTGATACTCTCCCCTTGCATTACTGCTTTAGCAGTTGCCCAGTGTCTCTGTAAGTTACTGATTATTTGCAGAATATTCCTCCCATTTGTGAGCAAGAAATTGTTGAAACGTTGCCTCGTCCTCTCGTCTTCTAGGCATTCTCCATAAAAAAGGAAGGCTTCCATCTGGAAATGTTCCATTGAATCAGAACAAGGGAATAATCTGAGATCATGAGTAGCCCTATTTCTGGCTCCAACATCTGGAGAAAAAGGATGATCTATCATTAGGATATAGTCCGACTGACTTTGCATCGATATACTTTGGATATATGGGTATATTCTCTTTCCAGTGAGTGTTGTACCCTCCATATGTCCAATAAGCAGAACTCCTCAGACAATCTGATACCTCTCCATTCTTCCTTCACGGGTCACTTATGAGTTATGGTTAGTTTTGGGATGGCTTTGGGCCTGTAGGCTATAGGGAAGTTAGGTCAAATTAGGCTTTGCTTCCTAGATGTCCAGACCAGGCTTGAACTGCATTTTTAGGAGAATTACGCTGTCAGTATTATTGATCCAGGCAGGTGTACCAAAGAGCACTAAACCATGGAGCTGGACTGTTCACTCTATATGAGATCATGGAACAGAAGAACCATGGTGCAAGGTCAGTAGGGTCACGATGATCTTAGACAATTATGCCCATTCATGAGACAATTGTGCCCATTCATGAAGGTGATCAGAGGGGTAGATCTGCGGAGATTTCCCTTTGATGGATCTATCAGAGAATGGGTTGTGTATGCTTAAACTGACTAGGTCTTTCAACTCCATGACATAATTCTCATTAAGCTGGACAAATCATGAATTGCCAAGCTCCATTACTTCCATGTTAACCTGTCAACAGCCAATGACAGGATATACCATTAATGGCTATGGAGATAAATGCTATATAATATGTGATTTCCTGGATATCAGCCAGAGTGAGAAGAGGGGAGTGTGAGAGTAAGAGTAAAAGTAAAAGTAGGTGAATTGGAGTATGTGAAAAAAGGTGGTCTACAGCCCAGCAGAGGGACTGGAAAGATGTGTGATGGAGAAAGATGTCTCACTAAAAGAGGGTAGCCAGGAGCTCTCCCTAGAAAGAGGTGAGAAATTCCTATTCAAACTAAGCTAACATCAGAAATGCTGTTACAGTGAAATTCTGTTTTTAAATCAGACTCTTTTTGGAACAGTATTAGCCTGACAGCAGATAACACAGTCTAAATCTATTTGAGCAAACAGAGGGTAAGCTAGACTGGAGGAGTAGCCTAGTGGTTAGTGCAGTGGACTTTGATCTGGGCAAGTCACTTAACTCTCCATTGCCCCTGGTACAAAATAAGTACTTGAATATATGTAAACCGCTTTGAATGTAGTTGCAAAAACCTCAGAAAGACGGTATGACAAGTCCCATTTCCCTTAAATATGTGGTACCATAGGAGCCAACTTTTCAAAATTATTGGGGGTGCTAAGCCTAGTGGAAATAACCCCTCCCTAGACACATACAAGGAATTTTCTCAATACTGGGGGTGCCACCGGCTCCTATGTGTGGTACTGACTGTGTGGAAACATTAAACATAACATCTTATTGAAACACAGAGATTGTAAGTTTCTACATATTTCTTTAATCAGACCTTAATTATAATTGTTAATTACTCTATTAATTTGAGCTAAATAAAAGCCATATTTTAAATTCCCAAAGTTGTATTCACTGAGCATCTCTCACTCATATAAAGCATAGCATTAAGAGCGTATTCATGTAATGCCTAATGAGGTATAAACAGATGGTTTAACAATAATCTGCCATACTATTAAAAATCATCACCTATTACCACCACTTTTCCAGACACTCCCATTACTTTTCACAGCACCTGAGCATAAATTTTCTTGTGGTATATTTGAAGCATACAGTGCCACCAGCACAAGTTGCTCCTCATCAACCTCCCCTTCAAACAACATCCAATGCCACACCTTATCTTTAAGAACTTTTTGTTCCACGTGACAGAACAGTGTGTTTTAAGCCTGTGATAATTATTTTGATATTTTCCTGCAATGTATTTCTCTAGTTTGGCAGCAGGTGGTGCATGTTTATGCTTAAAGCTGTTACAGAGAACTGACCTTTCCTTCTTTAGTTAACACAGAGAAAAGGGAAGTGCCTGCTGTGATGTAGCCAGCTATTTTCAAATGTTGTTGTTCTGGGCTCTGATTGACCTGGAGTTTGAAGTTACCCAGAAGCTACTGGCTTTTGCTCCAGTTTCAGCCCAGGAGAAGAGAGAGAGCTCTTTGCTGAAGCCCTGTAAAAACAGTTATATTTGATAACTGGTGAGCAGCTATATGTCCTGATCTCCCCAGGTACTACTTAGATAGTAAACAAATGTTTAGTTAGTGTTATAATTCATCCATATTTCAGTAACCTGTTATTGTTTTGCTGACTGCACTTTTTCTGTTTCACTGTTCACTTTTTCAGACAACAATATTAGTTTGTTGCCTCTGCCTGTCTGGATTAATAATGAATCCTGGTGGTTTGTGTGTTGGGTTTGTGAGTACTTTCTGGGAACTGTGGGACCACTGGGACTGTGGCCTCTAGTAAACTAGAAATCACTGGGGATAATTTGAGAGTGGGAGACTCGCCCAGAGGCAGTTATGACCAAGTCAGTGGGAGGAGGGTGCTAGTGTAAAGCACAAGTGGCAGGTGCAGGCAGACCTGAGCTGTGCGGGGATAGACTAAGTGGCCGAGGGGTAACACTAGGCGGGTGGCTAGGTTTTTCGTGACACTCCACAAATAGAATATTTCTATGAATCAATATAGCCATCCCTGCTTATTTATTGACTGTGCATGTAGAGTAACATTGTCCCCACCATTCCCTTCTCAATTATATATGTTCAGCACCCAAGAGGTGTGTCTCATGGAGTAGCGCCACTCCTATCTGCATTCTCTGTAGAGCTGTTAATTCTTTCTTTCATTTAATTGAAGAGCACAGACCATCCACATTCCAGGTGATTAATTCATTTGGTCTAATCATTCCCACTAATCAGATATACCATGCACACATGACCAAACAAATATTCCTACCTGCTATCTTTGCATTTTATTGCAAGAGAAACTTCTTCATTCCTTCCCATCTTTTTGACAACTCCATTTAAACAATCAACAACAAACTGCAATATCTCACTGATAATTCTCTTAGACCTTCCCTCAGCCTCTTTTCCCACTTCCACTCCCCATCCTTTGTGCCCCTTGCTCTCCAAACTTTCTCCTCCTTCTCCATACCCTTTCAACCTGAACACTCCATTGCTTCTGAGTTCCAATCTTAGCCATGACTCTTTAGAATGCAATATACTTAGTTATTCCCTTCTTCCACAATCCCAGCTCAATATAAATAGCACAAAACTAATATTAGCACCCCAGCTAATATCCCCACTCATCATATATTTAATCCCCTTCACCTCCTTCTACATCAGCCATGTCCAAAACTCATACCCCAGCTAATATTCCCACTCACCAAATATTTAATCCCTTTCTCCTCCTCCCACCCCAGCCATATCCAATCACACTCACCCTTATCTTACACAATCATCTCCAACTCACACAGTCTCTCACTACACTAACATTTAGGCCTGCTCTCGTGCAGGTGTAGATATCAATGCCCACACTTTACATGCTATATCTGTAGGATCTGTGCTAGCATTTTATAAAAGACACAGAGGCACCTACATGTCTTTATGAAATAGGTGTCCTGCTATAAAATTACTCTCCCCGATGAGATTTTGAAAATTTCTCCTTTATGTCTGGATGAATATCCAAGGTCAATGCTACCTTACTTACTTGGTAATTAATTAATTTTACGAAGAACCTTCCTAGGCTGTGTATTGTTAGTTGAAACAAAAGGATTTTATAAAACATAATGTATTACCATTTTCCAATCAGGTTCAACTTTCCTAAACAGAGACTCCATTTTCCAGACACCATTTTCCCAACCACAAATTACTTCATTATTATTTGAAACCCGTGTGTAGCGATCCTCAGCTGTGTTGTAACAAAGGTGAAAAAGCTTGGAAGTTTTCTCTTTCACAGAAGGGATGAAAACAACATCCTTGTTTTGCTGAAGGAGAAAGGAAAAAAAAAATCAACATTCTTTCAAACAGAGAAAGAGGAGTGCATGGTTTTACTTCATTTCTTTGATAAATTTTTACAAATGTAGTACATGCAAAACTAGTTTGTCAGGCAACAATTTGCATCTGTTTCTATACAGAAGTAGCTCTTGGCCCAGTTCTTGGGACACATACAGTCAAATCGAGTTTGTGGAGTAACCATAATAAATATGTCAGATATCAATTTGGATGCACTGTCTCCACTGTATGTAAAACTATATCATGCATATCCATTGTGGCTATCTTTAAAACCAGACAGGCTCGGTGTCTCTACGTAGACAGGGCTGAGAACCAGTGTTCAACAAAAAAAGTGTATACAATAATGTGGTGGGTCTGCAGCATATATACCCCAAGCAAGATGGTATGAATAATATTTCTACTGTGCTAGTAAAAATAGGGCACAGTTGCAACGGGTTAGCATAGTATTCATGTTGCGTGCATATTTTAGAATTTCTCTCATTCTGCATCAGCAAAGGCCACACTTCAAAAGTAGTTGCTGTTAGCAGCAACCATACAAGTGCTTTAAAAAAAAAAATCCATGGAACTTCTATTTTAAACTTTGGCTGTTTTGTAGAGCAAGGGTGTGCAAAAAAGATATATATATTCAGTGACAGGTAAATAGCACATTTGCTTAAAGTTAAGAAATCTGTTTAAAGGTATACAAACATTTTCAGTGATGGCACATTATAAATATAGGCCCTCATTTTACAAGCCTTATTCTCATTTGATTCATGTATAAAGCAGCACTTAAACGTTTATCCTGCATAAACGTTTAAGTCCCCATTTTACAAACCAAGTGTGTGCAAATGGCAAGGGGGCGTGGTCTGGGTGTCCTTTGGGCAGGAGAAGAGCATGGCAAGTTCATAGACATTTATTCCCTATTTCAGAAGGAGACTAAACGTCTATGTTATTAAAGATCTATGTGGGGATTACACCTACTACTACTAATCATTTCTATAGTGCTACTAGACGTACACAGTGCTGTAAGCATTATATGCAGGTTATTTCTCTGTCCCTATGAAAAGAGGGAATTCCATGACCACAACAAATTGTCTACATTTTTTGCTACTGATGAGCTGCAAAAAATGAATGGTCTTGAACACAGGATTAATTTTGTTTCTTAACATCAAAATAGGCCAAGGGAGGAAATGGAGAAGTGTTTCACCAGTGAACTTGAAATCAAAGGAAAATTAGGCATCCTTACATACTACATGTACTATCATCATCATTTACCACACTCATACAAAATCAATGCCAAAATATATTGTATTCAATCCAGAAAACACATTTCTATTTTATTTTACAGTATAAACTTTATAAACTCTAAGACCACAGGTAAGTAACCTTGGGATATAGTTAGATATGACACAACTCTGAACCCTCAAATTCAGGTAACCTTCAAAAGCGTATTTAATCATCTGTGGCAGCTACACAGTCTCTCTATATATAATCAAAAAAGCAAGTCTGGTTACTGTGGTCCATGTTTTGATAATGTATAACTGGACTACTGAGGTCTGCACCAGTTTAATTAATTCAGAATGCCACGAGATGATTGATAGAAGGTTACAAGCATCAGGTCAATTGTGAAAGCCAGTGGAGCTTAACAGATGTATAAAGGGGCATTTTTGATATGACATCCAAATCAGATTTTGGACATTTTGCAAAAAACAAAAATGGCAAAAATCCAGTGCCAAAATGGTAATTTTTGAACCAGAAAAATGTCTATCTTTTGGTTCAAAAATCACCCTATTTTAGATGTTTTTGTGCTCAGTGCATTTTTCTTTAAGGACCATTTTAACGTCCAAGGGAAAATGCACAAAAAACATGCCACTGGTATGTCTGGGGGCCAGCAGTCTTACTAGACTGTCCATACAGACATCCTAGCAGAGCAGTGGGGCAGCCTTGGGGACACTGCAGTGAACTTCACATAAAAGGTCCCAGGTACATATCACATCATAATCCCCTTAATATTGTATGGTGAGCCCTCCAGAAATAGCAAAAAAAATGTACTGTACTCAACTGTACACCACTACAACAGTCCTTATGCCTGCAGGTATCAGTAGGTAGTTTTTGGGGCACTCACACTTTCTATCACGTGTACCAGTTAGAATGGGATATGGGCCTGGGCTCCTTCTCTACAGTCCACTGCACCAACCACTAGGCTACTCTAGGGACCAGTTTGCTGCTTGCTGCTCTAAGAGGACTGGCCATTATATCTGCACCTGTCATAGAGCCTGGTGTGTACTGTCACTTCTACCTCTTAGGGGGTTCGGAGGGGGTCAGTGACCATTGGGGAATTAAGGGGAGGTCATGCCTTTATCCTATCTGGTCAATCTGGGCACCTTTTTGGCACTCAGTCGTTATTGAAACAGGTCTAGTTAAAAACGTTCTATATTTTGCCCTGGACATTTTTACAATGTGCCATTATCATAGAAAAAAGTCCAATCGTAAACCTGCCCTAGTCCCACCCAAAGCACAACTCCAACACGCCCCTGTGGAGTGGAGGAGTAGCCTAGTGGTTAACGCTCCATTGCCCCTGGTACAAAATAAGTACCTGAATATATGTAAACCGCTTTGAATGTAGTTGCAAAAACCTCAGAAAGGCGGTATATTAAGTCCCATTTCCCTTTCCCTTCCCTTTGACAGTTAGACAAACTGCATAAAAAAAGACTTTAAAATGAGTTTTGAAAATAGTGATTTGGACGTTTTTGTGAAAAAAAACAACAACACGTCCATCTGCTGCTTTGTGCCATTTTTTGGACATTTTTCTGTTTCAAGAATGAGCTCCATAGTATGATTACCACCAGCAGCTATATAAATAACAGCAATACTCAGCCACTATACATATAAGCTAGGCGGTTTAATTTAGGACTGCTTTTTACAGGCCTAAATTAAACTGTTTAGCTCTATGGACAGTGGCTGAATATAGCCATTTTACACAGACCTAGTTGTTTTGTCCCAACACTATGCAAATAGTACCATAGTGGTTAGAGCACCAGCATTATCTGGATAGTGCCACTGAAAATCCACAGATAAGGGACTTATTGATTTAGGACTAAATTCTGTATGTGGAGCCAATAAAAATTAGAACTTAGCGATATTCTATAAATGGTGCTCAGTGTTGGGCGCTGTTTACAGAATAGCTTTTGGCGCTGGGATCCACACCCAATTTTGGATACAAGGATTTATATCAACTGAAACTTGGTGTAAATTCTTGTGCGTCAACTAGGTGCTGATCTCCCTAGTTCTGTAACATTGCACAACTGATTCACCCATGGCTGCACCCCCTTTGCAGCTCCATGTGTAAAGTTTACACGTGGATCCTAGCGCCTAATGATGCATGTGTAAATTTAAATTAATGCCAATTAGCACTGATAAGGAGAAATTAGGTCTTACCTGATAATTTTCTTTCCGTTAGTCCTTCCCACTATTACAGAACCTGTGGGATAGCTGTTTCCATCAACCAGCAGGTGGAGATAGAGAATTGAAAACTGAGCTGAGATATCTCTCTCTTGGCATCCAGCCCAGCTCCTCAGTATTTATATAGACAAGCAGTAAGGATAAACTCAGAATAAATATAACCTTAAACAAACATATCACTACGGAACTCTCTTCCATTAACCATTAGAGTCGAGCGAAATTATTTTCAAATTTCACAAATTATTAAAAACATATTTTTTCGAATGCTAGTAATGATAATATTTGTTTTTAACTATTTGTTGTATTAAGATTGGGTAATGTGTACATTTAGGGTTATTCCCAATTGTACATCACATTGAACTCTTGTTTTAGAGAAAACTGTGATTAATAAGCACAACATTGACAACTCGCTAAGCTAACACTAATCAAACGAGCAAATATGTGTGGACCTCTCTCATCTCTGGACAACTTGTAGAGAACAAAAGATATGCAGGAAGCACCATGGAAGGAGAAAGTTGTTATTTGACCTATTACTTTGCACTGATTAAACATCTCAGAAACTTCGGGCCTCTGGAATAGTAGGGAAGGACTATGGAAAGAAAATGATCACGTAAGACCTATTTTCTCCTTCCATTACGTAGCTTCCCACTATTCCAGAACCTGTGGAATGTTTAAAAGCAATCCTTAGAGTGGATGGAATCCTAGCACTGTGATGACTGAAGCCCCAAAACTGGCTTCCGAGCGCGCCACAACGTCCACCCTGTAGTACTTGGCAAAACTATGCAGTGTCGATGCCTTGCAAATATCTGCCAGAGACAGTAAGGTAGTCTCAGCCCAGGATGTTGCTGTACGCCTTGTAGAATGAGCCCATAACGCCTAAGGAGCCTGCTTCCCTGCAAGCAAATAAGTTGATGCAATAGTCTCCATCTAGCAATTGTGAGCTTGGAAGCCATGAGGCCAAGCCTCTGCTTACCAAAAAGCACAAACAGTCTGTCTGATTTGCAAAACTCATTTGTGACTTCCAGCTATCTAATGAGGACTCTATGTACACTGAGAAGCTTCAAGGAAGAATACTGAGTCTCTTTATCCTCTCTGGTTGAGATGAAGTGCTGATACCACTTTTGGAAGAAAGGAAGGAACTGTGTACAGGGAGACCCCCACCTCCGAAAAGCAGAGAAAGGGATCCCAACAAGAGCGCCTGAAGCTCCGAAATCCTATGTGCCGACATAACAGCCACCAAGAATGCTGTTTTTAGAATAAGGTCTTTTAAGGAGGCCTTCTGGAGTGGCTCAAAAGGATGCATCTGAAGAGCCCAAAGGACTAAATTAAGGTTCCACTCTGGACAAGGCGTACAAAAGGGAGACCACAAGTGGATGCTCCTCACAAGAATCGAACGATAGCAAGGCGAGCTGCAAGAGATATCTTTTGTAGTCAGCCCCCTGAAACAAGCCAAAGCCAAAGCCACAACCTGAACTTTCAGAGAACACAACGCCAATCCTTTCTGAAGATCTGCGCGATCTGAGCAGAGAAGAGAGAAAATCCTTACTCAGAAAACCCTTGCATACACCATGGACGTAGAGTTTTTCTGAGCCTGAACAAAGGTAGCAATGACTGAACCAAAATAACCTTTTTGTCTCAACCAAGCCCTTTCAATGGCCAAGCTGTAAGACCAAAGGGGCATGGATCCTCAATGAGCACCGGGCCTTGATTCAGTAGACTGTGTACCTGTGGAAGATGGAAAGGATTTCCATCCAGCAGTTGAATCAGGTCTGCATACCATGGCCAATCTGGAGCTATGAGAAATATTCAACCCCAGTGCAATCTAATCCTTTTCAACATGCGACCTACCATGGGCCAAGGAGGGAAGACACATAGCAGTGTGTCTCTGACCAGGGCTGCAGTAGGGGATCAATCCCCATCGAGACTGGTTCTTTCCAACGGTTGAAGAACTTGGGCACTTTGGCATTCCCTTTTTATCACCATCAAGTCCAGAAGCAGAGAACCCCATTGGTCTACTATCAGCTGAAAACACTGGCTGGATAGTTCCCATTCTCCCGGGTCTATGGAGTGCCTGCTGAGAAAGATCATCTCCACATTCAAGGACTCAGCAACTACAATGTAAATACATACACATATTCATAAGTAACATCATCCACCTCAGAACCGAAAATTTTCACTCAAGAAGAAACTTATAAACCCACCCAACCTAACTCCCAACCAAACCTACCCACCATTAATTATAGCTCTGTGAGAAGTGCAATTACAGATTTAATCAGGCATTGAGTAAACAGCTTCTGGCCAGCGGTGTTAAACTAGTCCAAAAGGGCTCCCAAGTACTGCGCTTCTTCTTATGAAAGGACCTCAGTACTTTCGGGTCATCCCCCTCCTCAGGAGGGAGATCTCCCACCTCTAACAGCTACTTCAATGATGGCTCCATGGAACAGACCGAGGCCACATCAGATAAGGAAGCAGAAGCATAGTCCTCCAGGAGGGGGCACATGAGGCTAAACAAGGTTACTTAGGATCCAGAGAGGCAAGAAACTGAAGCAACTATGTCCCTGCTTCAGTAAATAGGCCTGGTGTGTGAGAAATATTAACTCCAGAGACAACAAATATCCCAATTCTGCTGAATGTTCTGTTAGGCCCTGAGTTGTAAAATAGTGGCTGTGTTCTGCGCCTGATCACACCAGGCTTATCACTGCTAGTCGGTCCCGACAAAATGGCATCCTTTCCCATGCTTTCTTCCATTAAAGAGAACCTGAAGTCCCCGGAATATTCAGATGCTGTGCCAAATCCAAAGATGTGCTGCTGCAGATCGTTTCCCTCACATTCCATGGAATTCCACGACAATGCCCCAACGCTGGCCAGCGGGTCCCACAGCAGGAAAACCGCTTAACTGCCTCTGCAGGAGTCGCCATTCACACTAACTGGCACAAGTGCAGCACAGCGCAGTCCCAAGCGGCAAGTCAGGTTCCTTCCCTGCATAAAGTAGAACTTGAAGTCCTCAAAGCAGTTCTGAATCAAACTTTAGTTAGACTTACCACTGCCAGCTGCTGCACCCAAGCTCAAAGTCTCCACAAGTCTTACCCCAGAGAAGAAAGGATCAGGAGTGATACTCTGTCCCATCCTCTCTAATAAACCTCTTTCCGTCTCCTTTCTTTTTTTTTTTTTTGGTTGTTGTGCTGGAAAGAGAGAGCTCCACAGGAAACAAGGGAGAGGTGAAGGGAGGGAAAAAAATAAATTTTGTGGGGCACCAGACACAGGGATCTGAAGACCTCCAGATATGACTCTGCAGACTCAAGCCACCCCCAAAGCTCAACTGGAACCCAGTTGACCAAATGAACCAGGAGCAAATCGCTCAGAACAAGAGGCTGAGAAGTGTGTCCATCTACCTGCTGGAGATACAAAATAGCTCAGTTTCCAGTTCTCTGTCTCCACCTGCTGATTGCCCCATGTACCTGTTTTGCCTCATTGATATTTTAGATGTCTATTTTTCTGAAATGGATGTCCATGCCGCATGTAACCAGTGTATGAACTTCCATTTCTTCATGTATTTCAGGGCAGGCCCTACATCGTCAGATCCTGTTCTAAAATACTAGTGGAACTTCAAACATCCTGACTTGGATGTCTAATTTCTGATTTCAGCATCCTTTCTAAAATGGGCTTCACATCTGAAGGAATGATACATAAGATGAATATGGCTATAACCTGTATAAAGGAACTACCTATTGATATCATAGAAATAAATTAGATACAGTGAGAATTATTACTGGGAGACTGCAACCAACGTGGATAAAAGGCCAGAAGAAAAGAAAATAATTCCTCGCTGGAAAAAAATTAAGAGAATATAAAATCATTACATGCAGGGGTATTGCTGAGGAAGGATAAAAACATGAGAAAAATTCAAAATCTGAAACTGATACATGCTACACTAAAAGATGAAGACCTTGAATTTATATCCTCTTATCACATACAGTGGTGGAAATAAGTATTTGATCCCTTGCTGATTTTGTAAGTTTGCCCACTGACAAAGACATGAGCAGCCCATAATTGAAGGGTAGGTTATTGGTAACAGTGAGAGATAGCACATCACAAATTAAATCCGGAAAATCACATTGTGGAAAGTATATGAATTTATTTGCATTCTGCAGAGGGAAATAAGTATTTGATCCCCCACCAACCAGTAAGAGATCTGGCCCCTACAGACCAGGTAGATGCTCAAAATCAACTCGTTACCTGCATGACAGACAGCTGTCGGCAATGGTCACCTGTATGAAAGACACCTGTCCACAGACTCAGTGAATCAGTCAGACTCTAACCTCTACAAAATGGCCAAGAGCAAGGAGCTGTCTAAGGATGTCAGGGACAAGATCATACACCTGCACAAGGCTGGAATGGGCTACAAAACCATCAGTAAGACGCTGGGCGAGAAGGAGACAACTGTTGGTGCCATAGTAAGAAAATGGAAGAAGTACAAAATGACTGTCAATCGACAAAGATCTGGGGCTCCACGCAAAATCTCACCTCGTGGGGTATCCTTGATCATGAGGAAGGTTAGAAATCAGCCTACAACTACAAGGGGGGAACTTGTCAATGATCTCAAGGCAGCTGGGACCACTGTCACCACGAAAACCATTGGTAACACATTACGACATAACGGATTGCAATCCTGCAGTGCCCGCAAGGTCCCCCTGCTCCGGAAGGCACATGTGACGGCCCGTCTGAAGTTTGCCAGTGAACACCTGGATGATGCCGAGAGTGATTGGGAGAAGGTGCTGTGGTCAGATGAGACAAAAATTGAGCTCTTTGGCATGAACTCAACTCGCCGTGTTTGGAGGAAGAGAAATGCTGCCTATGACCCAAAGAACACCGTCCCCACTGTCAAGCATGGAGGTGGAAATGTTATGTTTTGGGGGTGTTTCTCTGCTAAGGGCACAGGACTACTTCACCGCATCAATGGGAGAATGGATGGGGCCATGTACCGTACAATTCTGAGTGACAACCTCCTTCCCTCCGCCAGGGCCTTAAAAATGGGTCGTGGCTGGGTCTTCCAGCACGACAATGACCCAAAACATACAGCCAAGGCAACAAAGGAGTGGCTCAGGAAGAAGCACATTAGGGTCATGAAGTGGCCTAGCCAGTCACCAGACCTTAATCCCATTGAAAACTTATGGAGGGAGCTGAAGCTGCGAGTTGCCAAGCGACAGCCCAGAACTCTTAATGATTTAGAGATGATCTGCAAAGAGGAGTGGACCAAAATTCCTCCTGACATGTGTGCAAACCTCATCATCAACTACAGAAGACGTCTGACCGCTGTGCTTGCCAACAAGGGTTTTGCCACCAAGTATTAGGTCTTGTTTGCCAGAGGGATTAAATACTTATTTCCCTCTGCAGAATGCAAATAAATTCATATACTTTCCACAATGTGATTTTCCGGATTTAATTTGTGATGTGCTATCTCTCACTGTTACCAATAACCTACCCTTCAATTATGGGCTGCTCATGTCTTTGTCAGTGGGCAAACTTACAAAATCAGCAAGGGATCAAATACTTATTTCCACCACTGTAATAAAAATGACACCTGCAGCTTTTATGCAAAGACAACCTTCCATAATGGAAAACTAAGACAAACTGAAAACAATCTCTCTGACAGAAGACTGTAGTATAAAAGAACTTGAGCAAAAAAGTATATATAAATATGTAGAAGAAGAAGCAACAACAACAACAGTACCGCACAAATTGCGAGAAAGGATCGGTAAAGAATACTACAAAGACTGAAACAGGAAAATGCTTTAACAGTACAGAAACTATTAATCAGCTTGCAGTCGCAGTACTATCGTACAGCTTTGGAAATGTGGGCTGGCCTCAAAGATCATGAAAAAATTGGATGTAAGAACAAGAAAACTCCTACGTGCTCATGAAGCAATCTATAAGAATTGGTGTATACTGAATTTATACATTCCAAGAGTCAAGGAATGAGTGAGCTTTATAGAAATAGATTATACATCTAGAACTAATATCATAGGCCTTCAAGAACACTTAAGAGCATCAGCAGCACCAAATATTCAAAATGTCCTGAAATACAAACGGAAATCGTTTATTTATTTACTAGACCGTTTCTTATTACAGACTAAATCAGAACGGTTTACAATCAAATATAACATTAAAACAATTAAAATACACAAATCGAAAATCCATATGTGATAGAAAAGCACAGCAAACCATCAAAACTAAAAATATACAATTAACAAAAACATTCATATATATCAAAACCAGCAAGGGGCATTAATCCCCCCCCTTTTTTTTCCAGTTTGATTCTAAGCAGTGTTTCCAAAAGATTCTTGAAAAAAATGTGTTTTAAGAATTTTACAAAAATGAATGTAAGAATCCTCAAGCCTAAGTTCTTTAGGAAGGCAGTTCCAAAGTGTTGGAGCCAGAAAAAAAAATGCAGATTTTCGAGTACATTCCCATCTAGCTTTATATGGTGGCGGAATTACCAATCTGTTATCTGTTAATGATCGAAGAGTCCGAGTTGGCGTAAAGGGTATAATAAATGGCCAGAGTCTGTCTTCATCCTTTAACCTGGACAGGCATTCCAATAAATGAAAGGAATGAATGAGTGTCCATCAGTACATGGAGGGAAAGAACTAATGGAATTTGCAAAATGAGAAAAAAATATTTACAGAATTAGACCAGCAATCAAGAAAAAACAACTAGCAAAACTACCAATATAGCAGGAAATATGGTAACATAGTAGATGACGGCAAAAAAAGACGTGCACGGTCCATCCAGTCTGCCCAACAAGATAAACTCATATGTGCTACTTCTTGTGTATATCTTACCTTGATTTGTATCTGCCATTTTCAGGGCACAGACCGTAGAAGTCTTGCCCAGCACTAGCCCCGCCTCCCCAAACCCCAGCCCCGCCTCCCAATCTCGGCTAAGCTTCTGAGGATCCATTCTTTCTGAACAGGATTCTTTTATGTTTATCCCACACGTTTGAATTCCGTTACCGTTTTCATCTCCACCACCTCCCGCAGGAGGGCATCCACCACTCTCTCCGTGAAAAAATACTTCCTGACATTTTTCTTGAGTCTTCCCCCCCCCCACAATCTCATTTCATGTCCTCTAGTTCTACCGCCTTCCCATCTACGGAAAAGGTTCGTTTGCGGATTAATACCTTTCAAATATTTGAACATCTGTATCATATCACCCCTGTTTCTCCTTTCCTCCAGGGCATACATGTTCAGGTCAGCAAGTCTCTCCTCATACGTCTTGTAACGCAAATCCCATACCATTCTCGTAGCTTTTCTTTGCACCGCTTCAATTCTTTTTACATCCTTAGCAAGATATGGCCTCCAAAACTGAACACAGTACTCCAGGTGGGGCCTCACCAATGACTTATACAGGGGCATTAAAACCTCTTTTCTTCTGCTGGTCACACCTCTCTCTATACAGCCTAGCAACCTTCTCGCTACGGCTACCGCCTTGTCACAACTGTTCATCGCCTTCAGATCCTCAGATACTATCACCCCAAGATCCCTCTCCCCGTCCGTACCTATCAGACTCTCCCCGCCTAACACATACGTCTTCCTTGGATGTCTACTCCCTAAGTGCATCACTTTGCATTGAATTTTAATTGCCAAACCTTAGACCATTCTTCTAGCTTCCGCAGATCTTTTTTCACGTTTTCCACTCCCTCCCTGGTGTCCACTCTGTTACAAATCTTAGTATCGTCCGCAAAAAGGCAAACTTTACTTTCTAACCCTTTGGCAATGTCACTCACAAATATACTGAACAGAATTGGCCCCAGGACCGATCCCTGAGGCACTCCACTACTCACCTTTCCCTCCTCCGAGCGAATTCCATTTACCACCACCCTCTGGCTTCTGTCTGTCAACCAGTTCCTAATCCAGTTAACCACTTCAGGTCCCTTTTACTAAGCTGTGCGGGTACAGTGCACCTTGACACGAAACTTTCCTCCAGGCTAAGTCCATTTCTAGCACGGCCGTGATATAGGCATTTTCCTATTTGCATTAGCACATTTTAAAAAAATGAACACAGGTGATGGTAAGGTCTCCCACGTTATAGTGTGCTAATCAGTTAGTGCGCCAGTAATATCCAGCATGCTAGCTGAATAGTGTTTCCAATCCATTCTCCGCTCCTGACATGCCTCCTCCAAAAAATTAAATAAATAAATACTATGCGCTTAGTGTGCGCAAATGACAAAACTAACACAGAATGCTTTAGTGCGACCTGCATTAGGCCATTTTTCCTGTATTAAACATATGTTAGTGCTTAACACAGCTTAGTACAAGGGCTCCACAGAGAGTTAACTTCAGAATCGCAAGTAGATCAAAACCAGACATATGAGCGAGGGCACTCTCTCAAGTCAACAGTGTCCCTGTTTCTAGCAGCCCAGCACTAGCTTCCTGTTGCATATCATTTTAGGATGAAAGCAGAATCTTGAACTGATTGGGCCTTACACCCAGAACAGACCCTTTAGTTGGCAAACTGTCATCTTCCCTATGTTCCATCACATAATTTGTGCCTATCTCAGGCTGCCTTGCTTAGTATACCACCTCCCTCAACAGTCCGACTTTGTGCTCAGCTTTTGCAGTTCTGGCCTCTTCTTTGTGGAATACTCTTCCTTTGGATCTTCAGTTGAAAGCATTGCTACAGAAATTTAAAGAAAGGACTAAAAACTCTATTCTTTCAGTGGGCTTCTGACGAAACTATCGGTTGAACGGGTGCAGGGAACACTGCAGATTTTTATTTTTGTGTTGTCCTCTTTTATGTGTGTTTTTATTTTTGTTGAGGTGGAATTTAATACATTTTAAGGAGACAAGAGAAGATCCTGAAGTAACAAATGCAATCAGAGACCAAAAAAAGGTGTCCGAAAAACATACGTGGAGGGGCATAATCGAACGGAAACGCCTATCTCTATGGGCGTTTATCTCCGAGAACGGGTCCGTGAAGGGGCGGGCCGAACCGTATTTTCGAAAAAATGGATGTTTTTCAGCTGGGCGTTTGTTTTTTTTAGCGATAATGGAAACTAAAAACGCCTAGCTCAAAAACGTCCTAATCCGAGCCATTTGGTCGTGGGAGGGGCCAGGATTGGTAGTACACTCGCCCCCCCTGATATGCCAGGACACCAACTGGGCACCCTAGGTCAGTGCGGTGGACTTCAGAAAAAGCTCCCACATGCATAGCTCCCTTACCACGGGTGCTGAGCACCCAACCCCCCTCCCCCAAAACCCACTACCCACAAATGTACAACAGTACCATAGCTCTTAGGGGTGAAGGGGGCACATACATGTGGGTACAGTGGGTTTTGGAGGCCTCCCATTTACCAACACAAGTGTTACAGGTGGGGGGGGGGGGGGGATGGGCCTGGGGCCACCTGGCTGAAGTGCACTGCAGTACCCACTAAAAGTGCTCCAGGGACCTGCATACACGCAGGCCTCTAGGACTTGTTACTGCTGTATAACATTGGCACACCAGTTGACACCTGAAGACTAATCTCTCCAAAAACGTCCTTTATTGGAATACTCACAGTTAACTGCAGATCAGAGGTTGTGCCCCACCACTGGCAACGAGTCTCCCTGGTACTGAGATTAGCAGGTCAGAGCTGGCAGAATGCTGTACAATGCCCTCTTTCAGCCACATTCAAGGGAAGAACTAAGTTGTCTAACGTGGCTAACACAGGAAAGGGAACTAAAACTGGCTTACAAAAATGGCCACTACCGCATGGACTACAACAGGAAACACAACAGGGCACACTCTGACCCAGTAGGCAGGGGGAAAAGCACCATGGGAGAAGAGCCTACCAACTACCAACATCGTGAGACTGTAACACAAGCTAATGAAATCACGGAGCCCAATACACTACACTCACCACAATGCAATGCTGATGTGACCCTGTAGTGCACCCGAGATTCACATCTGACCCAGGGAAAGGCTGTGACAGGATCGAACACATTCTGCTGTCATGGAGGTGGGTACGGCATTTGAGGCTGGCATACAGGCTGGAAAAAATGTTTTTACAGTGGGGTTTTTTTTGGTGGGAGGGGGTTAGTGACCACTGGGGGAGTCCGGGGAGGTCATCCCCGATTCCCTCCAGTGGTCATCTGGGCAGTTGGAGCACTTTTTTGGGACTTGTTTGTGAAAAAAAAAGGGTCCAAAAAAAGTGACCCAAAATCGCGGTAAAAATGCCTTTTTTTCCCCCGATTATCAGCTAAAGACGCCCATCTCTCCTCGGCTGATAACCACGCCCCAGTTCCGCCTCCACCACGCCTCCGACACGCCCCGTCAACTTTATTCGTTTCCGCGATGGAGTGCAGTTGGAAACGCCCAAAATCGGCTTTCGATTATACCGATTTGGGCGCCTTTGCGAGACAAACGTCTATCTCCCGATTTAGGTCGCACTATAGGCGTTTTTCTCTTTCGAAAATAAGCTGGATAGTAACATAATAAATGATGGCAGATAAAGACCTGTACGGTCCATCCAGTCTGCCCAACAAGATAACTCATTTTACAAGTATTCCAGTCATATTGGATACCACGGCCTGATTTAAAAGGAATTTCCAAGCACAGTTTGATATTTTGTTTGTGCATATTATACTTTATGATCCCCAGAAGGAAGTTCTCTTTGTAGCAATGCAGGTGTTGAGGCGAACATTTAGCAGTAATACTGAGACTGAGATTAATCTTAGTATATCCTGGCATGAGTGAGGTTCATTTCTGTTATAGTATGCACAAAATTAACCCATTTGAAGACATTACTCCTAGACAGCATTTTGCTTAAGTTCCTTTAAATCCAGAAAAGGCTAGAAAATATTAAAGAATGGATCCTTGAGGATGGTCAAAAGAGGAGAGCTTTATGTGCTTAATTTTTCTTCTACTAACGTGTACAAGGGGGAATTTCAGAACTCCTACAATCTCCCCTAACAATAAGTCAGATAGCTAAAGGACAGCATGTTGAAAAACACATACTAAAAATAGTCCTTTTTTCTACTCTGCATTGAAACGTTAGGTGCAGTAAGACAATGAACTGGAGTCTTCATCACATCTTGAAATCACCAAGACAAACAATACTTACATTCTTTGACTGACTCTAATTGAGAGCAGCAGTTCTGTTTGGGGATTTTGACCTCTTGCACAGTGTTTCATAATCTGAGTCTTTCTTTGATTGGTTTAGGTCAGAGCTGAAGCTGATGAGCTGGCGTGCCCTAAATGAATGTGTATACCAAGCAGCGACAGTATGAACTAAACTGCAGCCTAAATGGGTGACTTGCATGAAACACTTCTCCCTTGACTACATTTTGCTACATTGGGGTGAAAGCAAAAGATTTGTTTTACATGTTGTTTTGCTTATTGTACATTCAGTAAATGGGTTGAAAAACATCATTTTATGGTCATGAATTACAGTTTTGGAGTAATGTTATTGCTTTTTCTTTTGTTGTTGAATTAGGTGGAAATTGGTAGGCGATTAATAAGGAACTTTATCACAGCTTAATTTTTAATTGTTTGGCAAATATGTAGTAGTAACTTTTACTGTTAAACTAAGTTGTGGATGGTATTATATAGAACATGTGTAAAATGATACGATGTATTGTAGAAAAGCATTAGCATCATATCTATGTTATTTTAATGTTCTAATGTGTGCTTATTAGATGTTTTATTAGTATTAGTCCTTTTAATTGGGTTTTACTTTGCTGTTTTCAAGTTTACCTCATTTATTGTATTTATATCTGGTAATTTTTTCCTACATAAGCACAAAACTGTGGAACACACTACCAAAAGCCTTGAAAACGACATACGACCACCCAAACTTCCGGAAATCACTAAAAACCAACCTGTTTAAAAAGGCATACCCTACCGATCCAACTGAAATGCCTAATCTCTGCAACACAACCAAACTAAAGCACGTAATGGACATAACACAACTCTTCCGTTCTCCGATTCCCTAATGTGGCTATGCCACATGAACTTGATCTTACCACAACATCACCCTGTATTTGTTCACACCGGAGCCTGCAAAGGACTCTCCGGTACTATGTAAGTAAGCCACATTGAGCCTACAAATAGGTGGGAAAATGTTGGATACAAATGTAACAAATAAATAAATAAAATAATTTTAACTTGTTATGCTGTTAACAAAATTGTAAAGTTTTATGTTAAACTGTAACTGCACTACACCGCTTTGGGTGAATCTCTTCATAAAGGTGTTTAATAAATCCCAATAACTAAAATAAACAAACAATCCCACATGTTCTGGAATAGGGGGAAGCTACATAATGGAATTGATTATTAGCGCCAATTGGCTTGTTTTTCAATTAAATTGCGCAGGCAAACTGGGTGCATGCTCAAATTTGCACGCATAATTTTAAGCTAGACTGTCATTGAAATGCTTTGATGCTTCACTTATATATACTATCAACTAACACATTTGCTTATTTCCGATCTGACGAAGAAGGGCAACCTTCAAAAGCTAATCAAGAAATGTATTATGTCCAATAAAAAAGGTATCATCTTATTTTCTTTTCCATGTTTTATTTTGTTTGATTTCTATTGATAATCTTTAAGAGTGGACTAACACGGCTACCACACCTCTCTACTTAAGCACCATATATAAAATTAGGGTGTTACCCTTCAATTAGAGGCTGACAATTTCAATTTCGGCATCAAAAATGACCCATAATTCGGGTTCAGGTTTCCCCAAAAAATGCCTGTGCATTTTCAACTGAAACTGTAGCCCTTCCCTCCACTACCACAAGCCAGCTTCCCCCACCCCCTTGACAGAAAGCACATCACTCCCTCCCCATGGGCCACCCACCACTCCTCCTCCCTCACCTCTCGGGCCTACCTTGTAAAGGCCCTGGTGGTGTAGAGGTGTTTTCAGGGCAGGAGGATCCCAAGTTTCCCCTGCCCCCTTCTGCTGCTCTAAAAAAGTGGCGGCTAAGACTGCCGCAGGAGGTCATGGCTGCCATTTTGGAATTGGGAATGGCGTGAGCAGGAGTTGCTGCTCAGGCCATTCCCAATTTCAAAATGGCAGCCACGAACTCCTGTGGACAGGAGCAATTCGGTTTGTTCCTGCACCAAAGACTCCATTAGACCACCAGGTCCTTTACAAGGTAGGCCTAGGAAGGGTCTACCACTGGGGGGGGGGGGGGGGGGGGATGCAGAGAGGAGGGCGGAGTGGTGGCCAGCCCAGGAGGGTGGGGAATTTGTTTTTTGTCAGGGTGGTGGGGGGAGGCTTGCCTGCTGCAGTGGCAGCAGCAGGGCCACAGTTCCAGTTTTGGTTCCAGTTCCTGCTGAAACCGAGCTGCGGATTTGGTTTTGGTCGGCCTTTACCCCTAATTCCATAAACTTGAGTACACAATTTTGCAACTAGCGCATAAAACTAACCACGTAAGTTATAGAATAGCTCCTAACTTATATGCTTAGTGGATGCTAATTGGCTTTAACTGCCAATAATGACCCTTAAGAGGCATTAACTAATGCCAATTTGCAGTTCTGCATGCAAATGCACTTAGGCACTATTCCATAAACTCTCAAGTACTGACTTACGCTAGCATTCTATAATGGCTTCATTGTCCCAACTTTGCTGCTATAAAATACTTGTTCGCATGCATGAACTGAGCATTTGCGAGGAGTGTCGACGTCAGCTGCTAGAAAGCATGCTGCCGACTTCTTCACATCACGGGAGGTTTGGGCTGTGGAGCTCTTTGGCATCCCCATCAGCAAAGATAAACGTTTTTAATGGGGGTGGGGGAGTCAGGGAGAGAGCAGAAAGGAATGGGTGGGCCTCAGTCTCCCTCCAATAAAATAGGCTGCTGGCTACGCCCCTGCTTTGCATGTGACTGATGGTGTGGCAGTAGCGGGGAAGCCTAAAACTGTTTGTCCCAGGCCCGGCTTTGTCTCTCGGCAGCCCTGCCATTTCTTCAATCTACCCCTTAGTGCTGGCTACTAAACATATAAATATGTTTGAATATCGAACCTACTATGAACACATCACACCATTCCTGCAAAAGCCATGCTGGCTATTTGTACTCCAAAGGGCAAATTTAAAATGCTATCTCCGATTTTCAAGGCCCTTAGAAGAAATGGACCAGAGTACTTCAAGGTCTTTACACCCACAAGCAAGTCATTGGAGCAGAGCTTAACCTAACATAAGATACCACTACTGCCAGAAGCAAGTGAAAGCTTTCTCTTCTCATAAGCCCTTAACTGAGCGAGGAATCTCACAAGATGGCCAGACACCTTGATTGAGATCAGCTGCATATATCACAGCAAGTCTACGGGATATACTTTTACTGATATTGATTGTACAAACTTGTACATGGAGTTTATTTTGAAGTTAAGTCACCCACTTTTATCTGTCCTTAACTCCATTATTATACCCTATCTTATTTGTCTATACGTTCTTCGTCCACTTGTCTATTAAGAAATTTTCCTTTGTATTGTGTTGACATAAGTATTATGCCTTTGTTACATGAATGTTACTGTATCAATTTACTATGATTTAATACGCCTGTTTCCAAGTTTATCTTGTTATTCTAATTGTGTACTTTGCTGACATTTGAGCATTGTCACAACTCTACATTTCCTGTGCTCAGTTAATTTGCAGAACGCTGCTTTGGGAAATGTCTTTAAAAAGGACAGTAAATCTTAATGAATAAATGAAATCAATACCAGATTGGAATAAGGCAACCAATATATACAGTAATCCTTGACAAAGAACATCCCTGGTTAATGAATTTAATACCTCTAAATTAAGTTCACCTCGGGCTACTCTCCAAGCTACTGATCCAGATGTCCTTCCACCAAGTTCTCCAGGTTTAGGTGTTTTGGGGGAGATGAATTCAACTAGTTCTACAATTAATCTGCTTTGAAGTTCATTCTTTCGGGATTCTGGTATAGACTGTTGTCTCTGTAACAAACGATAGAAAAAACAACAAAAACCTTTCAGATTAATTTTGTCTCCTCTACAAATCCTCATTTTTTTAATTCAATTTTGATTCCTACTGATAAGCTGTCTTTGCACTGTCAATTTTTTGTCTTTAGGGTATGGATGGTAAGGTATTTATATTAATAGTACACTACTGCAGTCAAGTAATTCAAAGGAAAGTGAAAAATAGCCACTTTACAGAGAAAGCAAAGAAGATAAGATAGCCCTTCACAAATCCAAGAAGAAACAAAAGAGTGAGGGAAGCCTGGTGACAGTAGCCAACAGCCAGTTGGTGTAGTGAAACAGTATTTTACTGAGTAAAGACTTGTAAAATTCCAGTTAAATGTCCATAGTCAGATTCCAAATAACCTACGATGACCATGTTTTATCTATCTATATTTATTGTAGTATCATATTGATATTTCTTTAAACAAGAATAAAATCAGCCCATGATAATATTTTATTTCAATGTACAAAAGAGTCCCGATTAACTGACCTTCGGTTATCTGCCCACTCTGCCACCCAAAAGTACCTCTTCCTCCAGCCACCCACCCCAAACACGAAATGCCTCCCTGATCTCAGATCCTGCCTCCTTCCACCTCGCTGATCTCAGACCCTCCCCCCCAGCCCTCTTGAGGTCCACCTTTACAAGCCCTGGTGGCCCAGTGGTGAGCTCAGAGCAGATGCATTCCCCCTCACTCCTGCCCATACAGGCTCCATTTTGAAAATGGTTGAACTAATGGTTGAACTCTGAGTTTTTGAGTATGGCTGTCGGGTGGATGCAGTAAGTCTAGGATTATCTGACTTTTCAGTCTTGATTAAGTCAGATAATTGAGACTCTACTGTAATTAATTTAATATGCATTTTGTACCACTTTTACCAGTTATTTGGTTTGAGATAAATATAATAAGCTTACAAAATAAGTTTTCAGTAAGTCATTCCTTCAGTACTCTGAGCCCATCTTAAATCAACTAGCTATGTTGCTTTCTTCAACCTTGTTCCTTATATCTGGATTTCCTTTCAGTCTGCGCCTCTTCACTCTCTCCCTGGCCTTCATGTCATAGCAGCAGCACTGTTCAGCTTTCGCCCCTCCAGCGAAGCCATGGGTGGGAAAGAGCCCATTCACTTTAGGCTCAGGCGGCAGGCCCACCCAAAAGCTGCAGGATATGGGTATAAAGGTCTCTCCCTTCCTCCTCCCTCTCCTGGTGCAATATCTCTCTGTCCACTCCTCTCTGCCCCCTCCCATCAGGCATCTCTGCATCAGACCGCCATGCTCTATTATCTCCCCCAGCCCCTCTTCCCCACCTCCCCTCTATTCCACCCCCCCCCAAATGTCAGCGGTGAAAAGCAGCACAGTAGTCTGCTTTGTGCTCATGCGCTTTGCAAGGTTCTGCCGGTCCCAGTCCTGCCTCCTCTACAGCGGGAAGTATATATCAGAGGGGGGCGGAACTAGGACTGGCAGAGCGTTGGGAGCAAGGCTCCGCGGGCAGCTATGCTGCTTTTCACCACCGACGTTTGTGGCTTCTTGAGAATCAAAGGTTTGAGAGGAGCTTGGACCGGGGAAAAGAGAGGCTGGGGACATAATAGAACTTGGTGGTCTGACTCAGAGTTTTGGTGTGAATTGACTCATTGATAAAATACTTTTTCCCCCCTCTGCTGATTACACAGTGGCATCACTGGACTAATTATTTATCAGTTTAGGGATAATGTGATAAAGAAAGAGGAAAAACAGTATATGTTGTTATTCAGATGGAGCAATGAAGCTCTTGGCTAGAGCAAATATTTAAACTAAGTGCAGATACACTGCTGCTATTTCCAAGATTCATGGATCAGTTGAGCTAATCCAGCATTACTGAGATCAGCACAACCAGACTACATGTTATGAAGAGTCTTGCTCACTTTGCTGGTATTGTGTGGGCAGTTAGAATGAAATATGGTGGTAGGTCTGTACCAAGGGAGGGAATGTCTTAACCATTTGCAGAGAGGACAGAGACGGGTAGAAGCTGGACCATGGGGGGAGATGTTGGATTGGGGACTGAGAGGCCAGAGAGAAAAGAAGACTGCAGAAGAGAGAGGGGGCTAACAGGCAGCTAGTGGGAATGGGAGAAGGGTGGGATTGATAGGTGGTGCAGCAGGAGGTTGAGTTCAGAAAAGGGAAGTGATTTTGGGAGAACAGCCTGATGATGGGCCTGGGTGATGGGGGCTAGGAGCTGACACAGCACCTGCAACTGAGAGAATAGGTCAGATGCAGGTAAGTGGCAGTGGACGAAGGAGGCTGATGCAGGGGATATAAAAAGGTAGAGTAGAACAGTAACTAGGGGCCCAGTGAAGCAGGGGCATATGTAGTGGAAGATGAACATGGAGGAGCAGAAGAGTGGATGCTGGGGGCAGGGAGGAGGACAGGTAGGGTAGATTAATATAGGAGAAGAGCCATGTGCAGAGGAAGGGGGGTATAGGGAAAGAGGTAGAGAATAGATGCTAGGAATGTAAGAGAACAAGAGGAAGAAAGCTGTGGAGATGGTAAGAGCAAAAGGAAGGGGAAAGGTTTTTGAAGGAAGTGGGGAGGATGAAAATGGGGGGTGGGGGATGAGAAACTGGGTAAAGTTGTAAGATATAAGAAAGGATCCAGAAGTGTAGAGGGAATGAGTGACAAGGATGGAACTGCAGTTGAAGAGGCTAGCGAGAAGATGAAAACGGGGGAATATAAAATGGCTGAAAGATGGGAATAGGAGGTTGAAGAAAGGAATGAGAGACACAGGTCAAAATGGGAAGACTACAGAGGTAAGCATAGGAAGCGGAGGGAGAATAAGGACTGGAAAGGGGAGACAAATAAAATCTAGTTATAGGAATATAAAAAAGGAAGCTAAGAGAAATGGAGCAAAAAAAAGATGAAACATAAGTATCAATGTCAGAGTTAGATGTAAGGGATAGGGACACTAAAGTCAGATGGTGATCACGGGGGAGGATAATGGACAGGAGATCCTGGAAAGAGGGTTAGGAAAGAGACACTGGGGCCAAAGCGAATGGGGAAAATGTTCAGACAACAAAGATAGAAAAATATTTTGTTTTGAATTTATTAATTGGAAGTAAAATATGATTCCTCAACAAACCAAATAAAACAGCAAAAACTGGTCTACAGAAAAATATCTCGGATATCTTGGTCCATCAGCAAGGTGAAGGTATTTTTGATGCAGTTTGCACTAAACTGCAAGTTCCAAGACTGACTGCAGGTGAGTTGACTGTCTTGGTTGATTATATTTCTGTAATGAAACCTGTTGCTCAATCTTTGAGCACCCTGCAATCAGAAAAAAAGATGTTCATGGCCTACTTGCTGCAATCCATTACCAGGCTCTGTCAGACACTCACAGGCAAGAAGAAAGCATCAACAACAATAACTTGCAAGCCTCTTCTGACTGCCCTCATAAATGCAATTGATCAATGATTTTCTGATCTATCTGATGACTCAGAAGCAATTGCAGCAACAATCCTGCATCTCAAGTTTTGCACATTCTCTGGCAACAAATTCCAGAGTCAGTGACTCTTAATGTGGAACCTTGCATGACTTAGCTATAATTCAGGTTCCTCTTTCCCACATGCATCACTTTGAACTTGCTCACATTAAACGTCATTTGTCATTTAGATGCCCAGTCTCATAAGGTCCTCTTGTAAGGTACAGTAAGATTCAGTAACAGGTTGGATGCAGTTTTACCACTATTCTTGTGGGAATACTTTGCCTTGCTGGGTATCAAACTTGGCTCCCAAGTACTCCTGAGTCAGAGTCAAATTGTTCTTGAACAAGTTGACCACCCATCCTAAATCCTGCAGCGACTGTACTACTTGGGCCATAGATTAATTGCTTTCCTTGTAAGATTGAGCTCTTATGAGCCAGTCTTCCAGATAGGAATGAACTAAAATTCCCTCTTTGCATAAAGCTGCTGTGACAACCATCACAACCGTCATGAATTTTCTGGGCGCTGTTGCCAGACAAAACAGAGGACAGCAAAACTGGAAATGCTATCTTAGTATTGCGAACCTGAGAAATCGTTGATATGTCTCTCTGATAGGAATATGCAGGTAAGCCTCCATAAGATCTAGAGAGGTTAAAAAATCCCCTTGCTGTACAGCTACGATTACTGACCTTAAGGTTACCATTTGAAAACTTGGAACCCTGAGAAAGCTGTTGACCAATTTAAGATCTAGGATTGGCCAAAAATTCCTTCTTTCCTTGTTACTATAAAGTAAACTGAATAGCAACCACTGCCCTTTCCTTTAGCAGTAATGGAATCACTGCTTTTAGCTGAATCAGTATTAGAAGGGTCTACCTGATAACAACCACCTTCTGTCTAGATTGGAATCTCCATATAAGATAGGCCTCCGAAAAAGGGAAAGCAAACTCCATTATATAACCATCATGAATAACTTCTACCACCCATGCATCCGATCTGATCTGGGCCTACCTCCAGTAAAACAGCTTGAGATGCCCCCCTACTGCTAACACTGGAGGACAGGTTCACAAACCTTCATTGAGACCTTTTGGAGGCACCTATGGAGGCTCCAGTAAAGTCTTATCCACTTCTACAACCACCTCAAAAGGACTGATCTCTAAAAAGGACATGAGAACACTGAGTACTACTCACTCTATGAGAACTAAATCTCCTAAAACCTCTGAAACAACCTCTGCTAACCCCCTAGCTGAGGACCTAGAACCATCTTCTGGTAATCTAGGCACTTTACTCTCCAAGAGACTCTTGACAAACTTCTCCAACTCAGCTCCAAACAAGAAATCCCCCTCCTCCCCTTGAAGGGTACATTGCTGAGATGCTTTTCAGAGTAAAACATCACACCAATTTCTAAGCCACAAACCACGATGAGCTGACACCAAAAGCACCATATTCTTAGTTGAAGTTCTAACCAAATCATTTAAAATATCTACCAAGTAAGCTGTTCCCATATCCAAGTGCCCAGAAATAGATGACAAAGACTGTATACACACCTCCACTAGTTGCTCATATCTAATATATGTATGAGCAACATAATTTCCACAAACTGCTGCCTGTAACGCCAAGGACAAAACCTCAAAGGCTTGCATCAACAAAGACTCTGTCCTATGTTCCTGAGGATCTTTAAAGTCCGCATCCCTTCTACCAGGATAGTAGACTTTTTAGCCACCACCAAAACTATGGCATATATCTTAAGTAAGTTAAACCTGTCATTATCTGGAGACAAAACTGGATATAACTTAAGACATGGACTTCTTGACACAAAACATGGCCTCTGGAGTTTCCTATTCTGCAGATATTATATCATCAACAGTTCTGTGCATAGGAAAAGGCTTAACAGATATCCTAATATCAATCAAAGAGGATCATCTGAAGCCACACTTTCATCTGAGTGGTTCACTAAAATCTTAAGTGTTGCTAATACTTTGGAAATTAAGGAGCTCAATTCATCTCTGCAAAAAAGTCGCAAAAACCTCCTCTGAGTTATGAGATTGTTCTGGTACCTCAAAATCAGGGTTAGCATCCTTCAGAGCAGCAATAGTCCTCCTGATACTGTAACACATCCAGTCTAGGACGTACAGAAGAAACTTCAGCAGCCCCCACAGGCAAAAGAGATTTCAAAAGCTCTCCTGCTGCAACCTCTCTCCTCATACAAAAGCTTTATCCTATATAATAATTCTCACCTCCAACGTTCTGAGGCTGCCTGGGACCGTGGTTTCCGGTGGTAAGCTTCATGGAGTAGATCAGTGACGTCATGCGACCCAGGCAGGGGGAGGAGTAACTGCCAGGGGGAGCAGTTGGCAGCAGCAAACAACGACCCACACATGGGGAGGAGTAGCAGCCAGGGGGAGGAGCACAGCACAGGAATCGCAGCACACTGGCTGCCAACCTCCCGAAGCAGATGTGCCCTCAAAAAAACGCTGCTGCCCTCCCTCTCCAAGTCCGGATTCGGACTGTCAGAGAGGACGAAGAGGGAGGGCGGCGAGACGGCGAGCAAGCACCTCCAGCGACTGTCCAATGGGTGAGGGCTCAGGGCGGGGGTCGGGGTCCAGTAGTGGCCAGTCGGAGGAGGGGGTGGAGGGGAAACAGCTGCCGGTTCCATTCCAGCGCCGCCATCACCGTTCAATCAAAACAAAGCCAGCAAACCTATCACAAGCTGCAGGATGTAATACACAGCATTGGAACTGAACAAAGCAAGTCTATGGTAAGCAAAGAAGCCCACTGGTTAATCTCTCATTCCACTCCCCTATGCAGCCGTCATTCGTATACACTAAAAAAACCCGAAACCTAGGAGCTGCTGCTGTTTCTCATTGACGTTCTTTCAGCTGTTTCCACTGGATACACAGTGCCTTAAAAGGTGCAGCAGGACAAAAGGAGGGGGGAGACACACAGACCCTGCAACTGGGAGTGAGGGGGGAAGGGAACCCTGCAACTTGGAAAAAGGGAGGGGAGAGGGGACCCTGAAAATGGGAAAAAAGGAAGAAGGGAGGGAGGGGCACCCTGCAACAGGGAAAAAGGGGAAGGGGGGACTCTGCAACTTGGAGGAAGGAAGGGAGGCAAGGACTGGTGGGGGGGGGACCCCTGCAAATGAGAGACACCCCTGCAAATGGGAGACAGACCGGGGGGGGGGGGGACAACCCTGGAAATGCGACAAAGGGGGGACCCTGGCACATACTCTCATTCTCACACACACACACTCGCACCCAGTCTCACTCTCTCTCTGTCACACACACACACACACTCGCACATTCACTCTCTCTCACACAGTCACTCACACAAACTCTCTCAAACATACACACTCCGAGGAAAACCTTGCTAGCGCCCGTTTCCTTAAAAACAGAAATGGGCCTTTTTTTACTAGTGTATTCATAAAACAAACTCAGGAGAAAACTACTGTTCAACTTCAGAATTCTTGGCTGTATTTACTTTGCCAACCTCAAAGAAGCTGCATCCAAGGGTAGGAGCACAGGTGGATCAATTGGGCAGAAATTACCAGGATCACATCAAAAAATGCCAGTGGTTCCTGCCGTACAACACACTAAGAAAATTCCCCAGATGACACTGAGCTGCTAGTGGAAACATCGCACAGAAAAAGCACTAAAGTTCCCTACCAGCTGAAATCAGCTTCTCCACTCTCTTCTCATACTCTTGACAGCCAATGCAGTGTCAACTTGCTGGAGTTCTCTGCAATCTGCACAGCACTTAAAACTGCCATATTAGATATTTCAAAGTGCTGTGGGAAAAAACCAGAGCAGATGCTACACGGTGGGGGTGGGGCAGTACAATGGACCAACACAAGCAAACAAACAAAAAAGCCCACCTCTTTCCCAGCACAAAAAAAAAAAAAAAAAAGAAATTACAGAGCAGACAGAAGCAAACCACATACTAGCTGAAAGGTTTTTTGAGTATTTCTTCTCTGTTGCAGCAATATTAGCTCAAGCACCCAGGTGTAACACCCTAAAGCTCCTAGAACAGCTAAGCTCCTCAAACCTGAGCCTCACTCAATAGCTTCTGTCTCTTATCAAACCCAGAAAAACCTAAACATACAACTTTCCTACCATACTTGAGAAGAGGCTGCACCAGTTATCTGACTTACCATCTGCCGGAGACAGAAATACTGACTGGAAAAGGGGCTGCACACAGTTTTTAACTGATTAGATTGTAAGCTCTGTCGAGCAGGGATTGTCTCTTCATGTTCAAGTGTATAACGCTGTGTACATCTAATAGAACTATAGAAATGATAAGTAGTAGTAGTAGTATGACATCATAGTTCAGTACTTCTCAGTCTCCACCTGCTGGCAGAGAGCGTAACCTAAGCTTTTTGAGTGGCCTGGGAACAATAAGGAATAATAAAATTTGTATTGGTTATATACAGAACACACAAAAAAAAAATTACCATCTTATTTAGAGTATTGATGGTTTCTCGTAGCCATGCTTCTCTGACTTCTGTTCTTCTAGAGAGCATTTCTTCATGTTTACAGGAGTATCTCCAGCTGACATCTGTTACCTTATATAGAAGTCAAAACAACAAGTCAGAAAATGCATGCCACTAACAACATTTCAGCTTTCCTCAGATACAAAGCAAATTTTACTCAAATATTTTAGAGACCAATTGAGAAACTGAATTGTACATGCAGGAATCGGGATTCTAATAAAATGTATTCGGCAATAAGGATTCTTTGCAGGTTGAGAAGGCTTTTAATGAACCTACAGAAGCACTATCCAAATATGCATGAGCTTCTAAGACCAAACAAACCTGTACTTTGGGTGACAGACATGAGGCAACCGCAGAAAGACCCTATTTTGTTTCAGAAACTCATATATACACAGTCAACCTGGGATTTATTTATTTATATTTCAAGCTCAAGACAGCTTATAATAAAATACATAGAAACAATACAATCCACATACTAAAAACAGACCTCAATTAAGAAACATATTTTAAAAACATGCCTCTTTTAAAACTGATGTGAACCACTTATTAAGGACTATGAGGGGCATTTTTGATATGACGTCTAACTCTGATTTTGGATGTTTGATGAAAAATGTCCGAAAATCTAGTAGCGAACACGGTCATTTCTAAACCAGAAAAACATCCAGCTTTTTGTTTAAAAAATGGCCATTTGCTAGATGTTTTTGTGCTCAGTGTGTCTGTTAGGGCCATTTTTGGAAAAATAAAAAGGGAAAAGGTCATGAAGCCATTGGAATGTATGGGAGGGGGGCAGCATTCTTAGTAGACTGGCCATATAGACATCCTAGCAGAACAGTGAGGCACCCTTGGGGGCACAGCAGTGGACTTCACATAAAAGGTCCCAGGTACAGTACACATCTCACTGTTACCCCTATATATTGTATGGGGAGCCTCCAAAACCCACCAAAAAACCTACCTAGTGGTTAGGGTGGTGGGTCTGGTCCTGGGGAACTGAGTTCGATTCCCACTTCAGGCACGGGCAGCTCCTTGTGACTCTGGGCAAGTCACTTAACCCTCCATTGCCCCAGGTACAAATAAGTACCTTTATATGTAAGCCGCATTGAGCCTGCCATGAGTGGGAAAGCACAGGGTACAAATGTAACAAAACAAAAAAACAAAACAAACAAAAAAAACCCTCCTAAATGACAGTTTAACAGCATTAATCTATGAAGTATAACATTGTGTTACTTATTTCAAGTATTTTTTTGCTGCTAGTTTGAAATTGTTATGCTTAGTGGCTTACAAAGGTTAAGCATACAAAATAAAAATACTTTACACATAAGTACTTGAGCTTTCAGGCGCTCACAGGTCTCCTCCATATAAAAGAGTCAGTAAAAACGTTAACATCTTTCTTGTTAGTCCTTTAAAAGTGTCAGAACCTATAAAGATGTCAGGCTTCTGATCCCTGTACATTTTCTCTTCGTTGTCTTACCAAATTCTGGTCATACCTCATCCTTGGAGAATGCTAAGATGTAGGACAACTTCTTTCCCCATCCAATCTCATACAGAAGTGGTTTGTCACATACATTCTCGCAAGGATCACAATGAAGCCATCTCTTCTGAGCTGAACAATATACCTCTGTCCAGACATGATCTGCAGTACAGGAGAGAGAACCACTGAATTGCATCTAAAACTCTGTATGTTCTTTTGATATGGCAGTTTCTTTCTGAATCTTTAGGCTTCCAGCTTAACTACTTCTGGCCTCTGTTGTGCTGCAGTGTCACAAACTTTCATTTATAACTATCTGCAGATTTTTCCCATTTTTGTATACCTATATCACTTAGCTCAGAACCCTGTAATCATGGGTACTAACTACATCAGTCTAGTAGGTGTCACTGTAGCATCCTTAGCACAGGTTAAAACTGAAATACCTGTGGAGTCCCAGATAAATCTTGCGTCAAAGCCCAGAGCTCTGCAGCACAGTGTAAAGCAATTAGCCCACTCTCCACAGCGCCCTCTTCTAGTTTCCAGAAGTTTCTCTGGATCATTATACCTACAAGAATAAAAAAATATGTGATGTTTATTGTGTAACTGGTAGAGCTTATTTAGACATCAAAATGTTTACGTTTTACTGCCATACACAATTACTTCATTTTCCCTCTGAGCAATTGTCAGCTGAGGCATGCTCATTTAAAGCCCAGAGCTCCTGCATTTGATCTTCTGGATGATGCAGGATTCTTAGCTGGATTTCAATACTGCGGCATATACATTTACAGATCACCCAATCTTTACCAGCACAATCCAAACCATAAGTGAAATTTAGCATCAATTTTAGAGTAGGCCACTTGAAGAGGGACAATGGGAAGTGTAGGGGTATTTCCCTGTATGTCTCACCTTGCTGGTCTTGGCCTGCATAATCCTATGACATAAAGATGGTGTCTGCAACTTATGAACTGTACAGAGGTGATGTAGCTAATTCAGCTTTCTGGAAAATCACTAACAAGTCATGTAACAGCCAAGGATATGCTGTGGGCAAACCAGCCCCCCTTTATCTCCCTGAGAAGCTGTAAGGGAGTGAGACATGGCTAGCAGGCCGGGTGAGAAACAGAAAATGCATACTACAATGTAACAACTTGAAGGTCAAGAAATAAACCCTTCTTGCCATGCAGTGAGCTGGAGGAAGCAGTTGGAGTTCCTGCAATCACCGGACCAAGAGGTACTGGGAAGAGCGGGAACAAGAAAGAAGTTAGTGGGAATCCTTGGAAGAAGGTGGAGGTGGAAAGAAGACTAGTGAGACCTAATAAGGTCCACCAACTGATGAACTGTGTATCTGGAGAAAAGTACCGTGTGGTTCAGCTACCTGCAAGGAGTGACCTGTGCCCTCCCTGTCTGCTGCAGAGTACCGGTCCTAGCTCTGACTAAGGCTCGCTGCAATCTCAGCTTGAGTATGTGAAGTATCCTGTGCCCATTCCCGGAAGACGGCCACGGAGGTCAGCCTGGCGAGAGACACGGTGATTTATTTCCTATTAGTCTGGGTTAGTGATTGGTAATTACCTGAGCAAAGTCTGGGTATAGTCATACCGTGATCAGGAGATAAGCTGCTAATAACCGTACTACCTCGTAACATAGTGTAACCTGACCAATCAGTTGTGTAATTTTATCTGGTAACCAGTAAGAATTAGAGTGTGTAGTGTGACAATATATGTGACAATATAGTTATAATTTTACCAGCCAGTATTTTTGTATTCAGATAAGCTTTGCCAGAGTTTCTATTTTGTATACCTTTTCATATATCTATCTATAATAAACGCTAATATATTTCAGCCTGCTTTCTCAGTTTCAGTTCTTTCTCGCGGAAGTAATTGGCTAGGTTCCAAGGTTCCCCCCCCTAGACCGAGTACAGAATAATTTGCTTGCAGATAGTTCTGCTTGGGGAACTTGGGTCACAGATAATTTATTACCTGTGATAAACGATCCTACAGAAGCAAGACAATGAGGAATAAAAGAATAAAGAAGAAAGCACACAAACGGGCATTTTCGAAAGGTCGTCCAAGTATGAATTAGGGCATCCTTACGAAGTCGGCCAAAATCAGGTAGGTATAATTGAAAAAAATAGTATGGACGTCCTTAGACATTCCATTATTGTAGTGTGAAACGCCCAAATCAGGGATGCCCAAAGTATAGTAAAAAGGACGCCCATCTTCCAGAACTGCAGGACGTCCCTAAAACATTCACTGTACTTGCCCATATCAATGCCCTTCGGTGGTTCTACAAGAAAGATGTCCTTATTACTATACTTTGGACTTCTCTGATGTACTTGGTTGTTCCACACGTAGTTGCGCACATCCAGGTACAGGAAATATAAGGCACATTCATAAGTGCAAAGTACAGTAAGAAGGACGTGTTTCTTGCCGAATTGCTGACGGACGTCCATCTTACTAGGCCCGCTGAAGGACGGCAGGCCTGTAAGATGGATGTCCTTTGGCAGTTCTGTGAGAAACATTATCACTATGAATTTTTTTTATATTTCCCGTACCTGGATGTTTACGTTTTACTGCCATACACAATAAGCCACTGTATTTGCGGAACATGGAGCTATGGGAAATATAAGGAACATACATATTTTATTTTGTATATATGAAGAGGTTCGCACACTTGATAATGATCCATATAAGGAAGGTTCCGCACATGTGAACACGTACTCATCCTGATAAGATTCCGCATGTGTGACGGTGGTCCATTTATGTCATGGTCGTCCATGTGCGGACCCATTATATGTGCCAGGACGTCCACGTGCTGACCCGTCCATATATGGAACTGTGCATGTAAGGACGTCCATCACACATAGGCGTCCATATAAGGCGATGCACATTTTCCAACGGTTATTCCCCGACAAACATGTCTGTGCGCTGGGAGCCTAATTTCAGCCTCGCAGAAAATTGTTGTCTGATTGAGCTGTGCCTAAGGCACCGGCGGGTACTATTTATGCATCACCACCAGCTGCCTCCCAGGACTGTCTCGATAAGAGCCTGGAGTCATATAAGAGACAGGTTACAAAGTCGGCCCCGCCCCCCGGTCCTGGCCTATCAGGTCCCCCTCCTGAAACTACACATATAAGAGCTCCCTCAGCAATGTAAGCACTAACTGTAGTCTGCATTCAAGGGTAATCAGTAAGTGCACACCCACATTCATTAATAGAATCAATGTACTAGAAAGGAAAAATATTCTCACTTCCCAACAATACTGCACACAAACGGTACTCTCTGTCCTCATGTCCACCTCAATGGCATCACCTGTACCAATGTTATGTCCCCCCCCCCCCCCCCCAATCATCAGTGTTGTGTGTCTCTACAATGTGACTGCCAAATGATTTTATGTTGAGAAGGCAAGAAGGGCCACCCCCTGACTCCTGGTGTACAAACTTGTACCTTACAGACGTTTTGGCATCAGGAGGGACCTGGAGTCCCTGAGATGCTGGTTCCGGCGCATACGGCGGGACCACCCTGATATAATTAGGAGCGTGCGACAGCGCCTCAGGGCTCCATATAGTATTATAAACAGGGCACCCTGTAGTCCTTTGTAAATGTATTTATTTAATAATGCAAATTTCATGTTCAGTTTCCACATGGCTAATAGGCAAATAGTAAGTCATAACACCTCTATCCCAGATCAAGGCCTGAGGTTGCAGCTACCCTCCCATGAGTGTGCCTGTAACTTCCAACTAACCTCCTCTGAGATGAATTGAGATGACATGCCTCACTTCTGTATCCCCCTTTCTGGGGTGGATACTGTTTCATGGTATTCTTGCATAATGTCCTGCTCTTAATGGATGTCATAGCATGATTTGAAAGTAATGTAAAGAAACAGCCCCCTCTTCCCAAAATGGTCCTCCTACCATAGTCACAACTCAAAATGCTAACATTACTACTACTACTACTTGACATTTCTAAAGCGCTACTAGGGTTACGCAGCGCTGTACAATTTAACATAGAAGGACAGTCCCTGCTCATAGGAGCTTACAATCTAAAGGACAAATGTACAGTCAGTCAAATAGGGGCAGTCTAGATTTCCTGAAAGGTATAAAGGTTAGGTGCTAAAACATGCTACCAACACATCTTATAGTGTACTCCTTTTTCAGACCAACTTCCAGGGTTCCCTGTCCCGTCATCTCATGCATGTCACACCCCATGTGTCTAGCCCAGGGCTCACCACTGACCCCACCTTTCCCCATTCTTGCCTCATGCCAGCCAGCTAGCTCCTGCACTATGCAAGCCATATTGAATGTGCTGATCTCAAGGACAATCCTTCTACATACACAGGGCGCCAGGTCTTTGGTGTGGGGCTATGTATATGAATGCTGAAAAACAAAAGTGGGTTATTTTGACCAACACACTTCCTCCCCTTTTGCTATGCAGGTGATGACAGCCAGTCAGAGGAAGAAGCTGGCCCTAGTGGCTACCAGCCCCAGCACACAGAGCAGCCAACCAGTGGGCCTGCACAAGAAAGCACCACAGGACCCAGCAGCAGCAGCGCCGGCTCTCCCTCCACCACCCGCAGCCGAGGCTCTCTCTCCACCACCAGCAGCCTTTGCCGATGGTGGCACTGAAGAAGAAGATGCAGAAGAGGGGGGCACCTCCTCAGCAGAGGCCATCCAGCCAGAGAAGGCAGCTACTGCACCTCGCCACACAATTGCTGGGCCAGAATGTGCACATGGAAGACTACCAGTGCCAGAAATTGGAGCTGCAACGGGAAGTGCTCCAGGTGCAACAGGAAGCGGTACAGGCCCAACGTGAAGTGGTACAGCAGCTTCAACAGCTGAAACACAGCATCGAGGGCCTACGCCGTGACCTGAAAGCACCTAGTACAGCCCTGATGCAGCAACAAGTGGTGTCTACTTCCACCACTGCACAACAACCACCCGCTAAGAAGAGGAGCTTGAGATCCTCAGCCTCCCCAGCCACTGGTCCAGCAGCCACCACACCAGTTCCCCTTCTGGGTCCTGTGCCAGGTTGCAGGGCAAGCCACAGACCGCAAGGTGGCCGGACTTCCACAGGGGAGCAGGCTGCCTTGTGGACACAGAGGAGGAGAGTGGGAGCTCATTAGAGGACTCTCAACAGAGTTCCCCTGCAGCACCAGCTGCAAAGGAACACGGTGGGAGGGGTAGGAGGGGACGGGGCCAGGGGAGGGGGCGAGGGCTGGAGGGAGGGGAATATGCTTTCTTAGCCGCAGCAGCACACTGAGCAGAAAGTTTCAGTGTGTTATCGACGACGACACCCAGATCCCTTTCTTGGTCCGTAACTCCTAACGTGGAACCTTGCATGACGTAGCTATAATTCGGGTTCTTTTTTCCCACATGCATCACCTTGCACTTGCTCACATTAAACATCATCTGCCATTTAGTCGCCCAGTCTCCCAGTCTCGTAAGGTCCTCTTGTAATTTTTCACAATCCTGTCGCGATTTAACGACTTTGACTAACTTTGTGTCATCAGCAAATTTAATTACCTCGCTAGTTACTCCCATCTCTAAATCATTTATAAATATATTAAAAAGCAGCGGTCCTAGCACGGACCCCTGAGGAACCCCACTAACTACCCTTCTCCATTGTGAATACTGCCCATTTAACCCCACTCTCTGTTTCCTATCCTTCAACTAGTTTTTAATCCACAATAGGACATTTCCTCCTATCCCATGACCCTCCAATTTCCTCTGTAGCCTTTCATGCGGTACCTTGTCAAACGCCTTTTGAAAATCCAGATACACAATATCTAAGAGTAGACAGCACATCAAGAGGGTCTTTTACAAACCTCAGTATCTGATTCAATTCTGGGTTGTATTGTAACACAGACCAATGTTTACAAAGAAGTCTTTTAATATTTATTTATTCATGACATTTATACCCCACATTAGCCCGAAAAAGACTCAAGTTCAAATTGTAATAAGGAGTTACTGTCAGTCTTCTTCTGATATACTGTTGTAGTAAATTGACCATTCTGATAATTTATTCTAAGGTTTAAAAATTACACTCCTTATTACATTTTTGAAGTTTCCATCTGAAATATCTCTACTACTACTTATCATTTCTATAGCACTACTATATGTATGCATGACTGCATACTTGAACATGAAGAGATCGTCCCTGCTCAACAGCTTACAAGAGCTTACAATATAATTAGAACAGACCAACAGGACAAATAAGGGATAAGGGAATTACTAAGGTGGGAATGATAAAACATGGGTATTGAACAATGAGTGGAGCTAGGAGTTAAAAGCCTGTATGCCAGTAAACTAAAATAAAAGCCTGCCTGTTCGGCACTAGCTATACACCCCCTATAACTAGGGCAGGGCTAACCCCTTTTGCCTGTTGTCTCCGCATTGTCTCATCAATAGGCCCAGAGCCCCGAGGTCATGGATCTGGCTTCCTTAGACAGGACAAGCTCAGAGACCCATCACTGCCACAACATGGCAGTGGGTGTTTGGTGTGGCCAGTGAAATAATACAGCCGGACAAAAAGATGAAACACGAAAATAAGTATTTATTTAAAGGGATTCTTGGGTCTGTCCCTTCACATGGCCCTCGTAACTTCTGCCTGCCCAGTTAAGTGCAATTTTATGAAGACACATAAGCCCCTACGGGGGCAACTCTATAACTGGGGACTGCCTATTTTATAATGGCACCTGGACACCAGGAAACAATATGACAAGGTCTGGTTTCTTTCCGGTCGCCTCCACCTCCACCCTCGGGGGGTAGAGGACAGGAGGGAAGAGAGATGCTGTGAGCGACTACATCTGCCCTCCCCCCCCCCGCCCACCAGACTGTGTGCTGCCTGCCTCATGCCTACTACTACTACTAATCATGTTACTAGATGTACGCAGCACTGTACAAATTATATGCAGGTACTTTCTCCGTCCCTAGAAGGCTCACAGACTTGCCCAAGGACACTGCAGTGGGAATCGAACCATTAGGCCACTCCTCCACTCAAATATCAGGCATGCAGGTGGGCAGAACACAGTCTGGGGAGGGGGGAGGAAGACAGATGCACTCGCAGCCTGTGACTGCATCTCTTTCCTCCTCCCCTTGACTTCATCTTTCTTCCTTCCTGTCCCCCCACCAGCACACAGACCCAGACCTCATGCTGCCTGCCATCTCTCTTCTGTCCCCCACCCCTCCCCCCAGTCCTCCAAACTTTCTTCCAAGTTCCAACTTTCCATAAATATATACCGGCTCACAGCAGCAACAATGAAAGCACCAATATATGTTTGAGAGCTGCTGGTCTTGTGCTTCCTGACAGCTAAGGCCCTGCTGATCCTGCCTATGCCTCAGAGAGAGCAGGACCAGCAGGACCTTTACGGGATGCCTGCCAACTTGTGGGCTGGCTCTCCTGCACATATTGGTGCTTTGATTAGAGGGAGGGAGATAGAGATTTGAGGGAAAATGCTGAATGGGTAATTTGGAGGGTTGGAATAGAGTACAGTGGAGAAAGGCTGGGTGGTGTTGGGCAGGATTCCTTTATTTTTAATCATAATAAAATTCTTTAATCTAAATGCAGCCCTATAAAATACTAGTGTAAATTCACAATGGCAGGCATAATGTGTGGCATGAAATAGTATTCTGTCTGTAAATGGATGCCCTGCTCATACCCTTCCGGTGCTCCATCTACTTATATGCCCCCTTGCAGTTACTCCCTATTGTACTTAAGCATGCCCTTACTGAATAGTGCATATTGTACTTATGCACACAAGGTGTATTTAATTAACCCTTTACTGTCCAATGTTCCCGTAATAAGCCATATGGGAACAGATTGATGGGAACATTGGACACTAAGGGGTTTAACTGCACGTGCTCAGTTATAGAATTTTCTTTCATGAATCTTTAGAAAATTCTAACTTAAGTGGCCTAGATAGTGCCTGCATTCCAGGCACAGACATTTACACAGGCCTGGGAGCTGCTGTAAATATTTATTTATTTGTTACATTTGTACCCTGTGCTTTCCCACTCATGGCAGGCTCAATGCGGCTTACATGGGGCAATGGAGGGTTAAGTGACTTGCCCAGAGTCACAAGGAGCTGCCTGTGCCTGAAGTGGGAATCGAACTCGGTTCCTCAGTTCCCCAGGACCAAAGTCCACCACCCTAACCACTAGGCCACTCCTCCACATATCTGCATGTAGGTTATAAAATATGCTAATCAATGTGAATACCTGTTAACTCTGCCTATGTTCCACCCAAATCCTGCCCCTGTACACACTGACTGTTAAAAGTTTGCACCATTAAATCACGGTGTGCATTTTTATACTGGTCAATACTTTAGTACTCAAGTATAAATTACGCGATAAAATACTTGCCTTGGAAACCTATTGCTGAGCTGGCACGTGTTACAGTAATGATCTTCCACTCGATTAGCTCCCCACCTCAGATCATCTGCAGAAGGGGATAAACCTGTCCTAGATTGGGTCTCTCCTGCACACCTGTTGCATGGAAGATTGTTAACCCATTGAAAAAAATCACTTTTAAACCAATGCAAAAGTTCCAGTAATAGGAAATCCTCCTGATTCATGCTGGTATCTGTAAGAAAATGAAAAGAAAAAGGCATATAACAACAGAGCTGCAAACTCTATTACTCAGTGTTTTAATATCACCACCCATATACTATAGGCTGGCAAAGACTCGGCAAAGATCTCAAATTTAAAAAAGGTATATACTTCAGGGCAGGGATTAAAATGCTATGAAATTAGAAGCACAAGAAAGCCTGAAGAAGAGAAGTGACAAAGCATGTGGAATACGGCAGCCTACAAAAGAAGTGATGCAATAATTCTCTATCAACAAAGACAAATATTTTAATTCATGTAACACAGTGTAGGTCACAATATCTTGGCCAAACATTTTCACCCTGAATATGATATTATATTTACTTAAAAGTCTGAGATTATGGATACAAAACGTATTTAATCAATTAGACATCCCACCTAAGGTACTGTACTAAGGAAAACAAACAGCATTGTTCCTCACCTGTATCAGGTGTTTCCGTTTCTTTCTTTTTTTTAACTGTTTTTATTAGCAGGAGAAATGTATAACAAACAGAATTACGCACCACAGGATCACATCTCTCATTCAACCGTATATATACAGTAAGCCATCAAGAACAATAAAATGAGTGCGATAATGTGAGATGATAAACTTCTAATACAAACAACCAGCTGTCCATGTTACCTTCAGAGTCAAATAAAATATAACATATTCCACATGCATTCTCCTTTTTCATTTTTAAAGTGCTTCCCCTACCCCCCTTCCCTCCCTTCCTTTTCCCTACACTCCCCTGAGGCTGATCATCCCTACGATCCATGAGGCTACACCCTTGGTGTTGTTTGCTGCATTAAGCAGGCCTGGCATCTCCGCCATATACTAATGTAAGCTTCAACTCGTTTTCGGTTAGGGTTCAAAGATCCCTCCTGCACCCACTTTTCCATCTGTGTCATGGTTGCGTACCACTTAGCGATGGGAGGAGGGGCCTTGTCCACCCAGTGCTGTAGGATGACCTTTTTCGCTAACACCAGAGCTAATCGTAGAGGAAATTAAATCTAAACCAGAAGATGTGGCTACCATTTTTATGATTAGTTTAGTAACCTTTACAAGTCTTCTGCCTTACCCGTATCAGCTTCTACATATTCCTCCCGTTCACCTTTGAGTCTCACAATGCCACTTTTGCACTTCCTGCAATCACTAACATATCTAAAAAAAAAAAAAATCTTCTCTCCCCATTTTACCGCATTGGCAATTTTTTCTTTCACCTGCATCTTTGCTTTCCTGACTACTCTACCAGCTTCTCTTAGCTTTTCCAGATATTGTTGCCTGTCTTCTTCGTTCTGCGATCTCGTAGTTTATAAAGGCTAACCTCTTTTTCCTTACCTGTTCAGTTACAACTTTTGAGAAGCAAAGCAGCCTCCTTTTTCTCTTACTTTTATTTACTTCCTTACAAAGAGGTTTGTTGCCCTTACAATAGCTCCTTTCAGTTTTGCCCACTGCTTTCCAACTTCTTACAGATGTTCTCATCCAGACAGCAATTCCTTGAGGTAATCCTCCACCTGAATAACGTTAGATTTTTTGAAGTCTAGAACCTTCACTTTTGAATGAACACTCTCCACACCTATCTTAATATTAAACCACACCATCTAGGGATTGCTGGAACCCGATGATCATCTATTATAAAATCAGAAACACTCTCCCTGTTAGTAAGTACTAAGTCCAGTACGGCCCCATCCCACATGGGTTTCATTACCAACTGTTTATGTTTATTCCATGCTTGATATACTGCTTTTCTGTAGCTACAGTCAAAGCGGTTTACATATACTATTTTGCTAGAATAGTTTCCCCTGTAGAGAATCCTGGATCTTTCTGCTTCTAAAAGGCCACACAATAGGGCTACCCCAATCAACATCTGGCATATTAAAATCACCTATTATTAGTACTTCCCCTTTCATAGCTACATTTTGTTCAATTAAATCTCTGCCACTTCTTGTTTGTAAAGGAGGCCTGTATATCACACACTAATGTAAATACATTTGCCATTCCCTCTTTCTAGACTGATCCACAGTGCCTCTTCCTTACCCTGTAGGCCCTGCAATTGTGAGGCTTTAATATTATCTTTAAGATAATGCCACACCCCTTCACTTTCTTCCTACCCTGTCTTTCCTGAACAGATTTTAGCCTGGTATAACTACATCCCAGTCATGGTTCTCTGTGAAACATCTCTGTGTTCGTTAATCCTTAAGGAAGGTTCAGACACTAGGTTTCACAATACAATTTACAATTGAGAAAATGAAATACACAGCTGTAAATCAACATTTCTGTACTACAGAAACTGTAATTGATTTTCCCAGCAAAGTGAAGCTGATGAATGAACTTTTCAAACAGAGGTTGGATACACTGATTCCACTTTAATTTGAGGACTCACTGCCCCTCACAAAGCGGCAGAGAGTGTCTTTTTTTTTTGCCAAAACATCCAAATCGCTATTTTCAAAACATGTTTCTATGCAGTGCATCCAAGTCAAAAGGGGCGTGTTTGGGTATTCCCAAAACTTGGATGTTTTTATGCCATAATGGAACAAAGCAAAAACATGCAGGGCTAAAAGTTAGAAATTTTGGTCTAGACCCATTTCAATCATGACAAAAAGGTGCACTAAATGACCAAATGACTACTGGATTGATTAAGGCATGACCTCTCTTACTCTCCCAGTGGTCACTGAACCCCTCCCACCACCACTCAAAGATGTGAAACAGTACATACCAGCCTCTACGACAGCTTCAGACATTATGGCCAAGCCTATTAGAGCAGCAAGCGGGTCCTTGGAGTAACCTTGTGGTCGGTGCAGTGGACTGTAAAGAAGGGAACCCAGACCCAAATCCCACTCTAACTGGTACACTTGCGGTGGAAAGTGTGAGCCCTCCAAAACCCACCAAAACCTACTGTACCCACATATAGGCGACACCTGCAGCCATAAGGGCTATTGTAGTGGTGTACAGTTGGGAACAGTAGGTTTTTGGTGGGTTTTTGGAGGGCTCACTACACAATATAAGGAAGTAATGGTGAGATGTGTACCTGGGATCTTTTATGTGAAGTCCACTGCAGTGTTCTCTAGGGTGCCCCACTGCTGGGACGTCTGTGTGGCCGATCTACTAAGAATGCTGTTGTTCTCCTCTACACATCCCAATTGCTTGTTTTGGTTCCCCCCCCCCCCTTGTGTACTAGGTTGTGTAATTGAGTGCATGTTTTAGTAAATTATTTTTTCAATTAACAAAATTTGAAGTAAAAAAATGTATTTAGTTGTGTGATAGAAGTATTATTACCTTGGTCTATTCTTGTGGCTTGGGCAAGCTTCTGTTGAGATCTCTTTTTCAGTTCTCGGACAGGGATAATAGTTAGTGCCTTATCCACAACAGCAGGGTTTTCATATACCAACACATGTTCAAAGTTTGACTGAAGTGTTTTGAAGAACTTCATTTCAGATGCCTGTTGTGAAGACATAGCCGTTTATGTGCAACAGACCTCCAGATGTTAAACCTTCAAATTCAGAAGCCAAACCCATCATCATCTAATTCACCTGAAGTTCATCAGTATGATTATTTGTCTCCAGTTTAGAAGTGCTTTAAACAATTTCTATACTTACATAATCAGAAGATAAAAAAGCATTATTATCAATTAGTCTGTAGTAATTGTTGTTTTCTGTAGGGTTTCCTGTCAAAGGGATTGTTGCACTCTTTTAAACAGTGCTGCATATGGTCAGTAGTGCTACAGAAATAAAGGTTAATAGTAAAAAATTGGATCCCTACAACCAGATTTAAAGTACTTCTTTCTCCAAACTGGCTCGTGTGATTATAGTGCTTATTTTAGGAGCACCGTTCACATTTTGGACATCCATAAACCACTTAGAGGTCTTTGATGCATAAATATCTAAGTTTCAATATTAACAGAGCTGATGACCGACCAAATGGCAAGCCAACATGGTCTGGGTGTGTTTTGGGCATGACAAGGTGGCCCCCCCCCCCCCCAAAAAAAAGAAAACCCCACCCAGACGTCTATTCCCCATTTCCCAAAAACAAGAACATTGGGAGTTAGACATGCTGTCTGGGACATTCAGGTTTCAGAAAAGTGCTCCTACTGAGTAGTGCTTCACTGGAGGAATTAGGGGGTCAACTTCTTCATCCCCTAGTGGTTGTTTTGTGGTACCCCCTCTGGAACCCAAAATTGGCAAGGGATACTACTAGGCTTTGTGATAGGTTCAGGAGAAATAGAGGTCTATGTTTCTAAAATGTCTGACAATCATTTAAGTTTCAGTATATAAATGTCTATGTTGCCATTTCATAATGAAGATACTCATTTCCTGCCAAAGGAGAGAGATTTAAGTTACTGTTTTGCCCTGTTGATATTTTAGATGTTTAGTTTTCTAAAATGGATGCTCATGCTGTGTGACACCAGTCCGTTTCACCAGACATTGGTAGATCCTATTCTAAGATAGTAGCAGAACTTCAGAAGTCCGGACTTGGATGACACTTTCTAAAATGCCGCTCATTTACCCCAGATTACCAGACTACTTTGCAAGACTGGGGCCTAGAGGAATCTCTGAACCCCCCCCCCCCCCCCCCGAAAAGAAAGCTCTTTAAACTGTTCTTTTGAACGCTTCCTTGGCCACCCATTTAGCATCTAAAAGAGAAGGGAAAAGCAGCTGAATTTAGAGGAGAAACATTGGATGAACACCAGTGCTACAACCAAACTCTACCATATCTGGCCCCATGTTAGCTGTATTTCACTGAAAATAATCCATAATTTTATGCACAAATCAAACATAAAACTTGCTACAATTTTCCAAACAATGAGTTTAAATAATATGAACATTGTGTCAATATGGAGATAATTTTATAAGCAATTTGGGCATGTAGAACAGCATTTTACATGCTCAATCAGTTGCTTATAAAAATTTCTCCAGCATACACATGTGCAAAAATAAGCACTCAGAAAACAGAGCCTACTCTAATGTATTATATAGACAGGTGTTCCCAGGGCAGAAAGAGAATGGACAGAGCTGAGGTTGGAGTAACTTATGCTTGTATCTTATAAAATAAAATTGAAAAAAAAAAAGTGCAGATTATTTGGACACACTACTACAGACCCTTTTCTATCTGAAAAACTGGCCATTTAGTTCTACTCTGTTTCCTGTCTTTTAACTAGTCTCTAATCAACAATAGAGCACTGCCTATATCCAATAACTGTTTAATTTTCTGAGGAGTCTATCCTAAGAAACTCTGTCTAATTCCATAACCTAGATGCTAACATTTACTTGAATGTTATGGATATAAATGTTTTGAATGCTAGCATTTATTCACAATGTGCACATTTACGTGTGTAAATGCTAGCATGTCTCCAACTACTATTCTTCAAACACAAGCTATAAATGGCGTGTATTTGCAAGAAGGACATACACAAGAGTGAAGCATGGGTGGTGATCTCACTTACACAATACAGCAAGTTATATGTGTCCCTGCTGCAAGTTATATGTGTCCCAGTTTTAAGTGCAAGTGTCTATGGCTGGCATTAATACTAGGAACAATGATCATCATTATGCTAGTATTCTATAAAGGAATAAAGGTGCCTATGCTCCTTTACAGCACAGCTCCTACAAGGAACCATATTATAGAACTACCCTCCACATCCCCACTGAAATATACTGCTTTGGGATTCAGCTAAAATGAACAGATAGCCGAGGAGGTTCAAAAAATACCCTACCGATCCAACTTAAATGCCTAATCTCTGCAACAGAACCAAACTAAAGCATGTAATGGACATAACACAACTCTTTCGTTCTCCGATTCCCTAATGTGGCTGTGCCACATGAACTTGATCTTACCACATCACCCTGTATTTGTTCACACCGGAGCCTGCAAAGGCCTCTCCGGTACTATGTAAGCCACATTGAGCCTACAAATAGGTGGGAAAATGTGGGATACAAATGTAACAAATAAATAAATAAAATAAATAAATATCTAACTATATCTATTTCTACTAATACAGTGATTAACTCTGTACTGTTCAGCCAGAAGAAGGATCTTAGGCTCTCATAATTCAGATGTTATGTCACCTTGTTCACTAACATTTGGCTATTTATTTCCTAGTTTTGTTTTACTATATTTCTTGGTTATTTCTCCACATCTATATCTCCCCATGTAATATTGTAGACTAACTCTGGAAGTATTTGGGTAATATTTTCTTCTTAAAATTTATAATTATGTGCATTTATTTAGGCTTGCCCTGTATTTCTGTCAGGCATTATTTGCTTATGACTTAAGTTGAAATGGGAAAAAAAGAAAGTTTTATTTTTTAAAGAAAGAACAGCATTCGAAATATCTTATTTTGTTAGTACAGTACAGACTTGATTATCTGACCTTCACTAGTCTGACCATCTGGCATATCCGACAGACCCCCAGTAACATCACGCAGCTTCTTTTTTTCATTTTCCGAATCTGGGACCCTTCTTTGACTATGTTTTTACTTCCTTTAATTTAAGAGAGGATTAATATGATTCAAGATTGGGCGCAGATTAATATATTGAAAGTAAAACTAAAATGTTATAGTTTAGTAATCCTGGTGCGGAGATAATATCTTCTCTTACACTATCTACTGATAAAATCTTTACAGTAGAGCTTGAATCAAAGAGTCCTGGGTGTACTACTGGAGTCCTCTTTGACCTATGGTCCTCATGTAAATCAATTATGGCGTAAACCTCTTTAAGCGGAGGCAATTGTGCTTAGTTAGATCTTTCTTGCTGCCTGGATGTCTCAGCGCCATCTGAAACTAAACATGACCAAGACTGAGCTTCTCATCTTTCCCCCTACATCAACCTCTCCTCCTCCCCCATTCTCTATTTCTGTGGATAACACTTTCATCCTTCCTGTCTCATCAGCTCGTAACCTTGGGGTCATCTTCCACTCCTCCCTCTCCTTCTCTGTACATATTCAACAGACTGCTAAAACCTGTCGTTTCTTTCTCTATAATAGCAGCAAAATTCGCCCTTTCCTTTCTGAGCACACTACCAGAACCCTCATCCACACTCTTATCACCTCTCGCTTAGACTACTGCAACTTGCTTCTCACAGGTCTCCCACTTAGCCATCTCTCTCCTCTTCAATCTGTTCAAAATTCTGCTGCACGACTAATATTCCGCCAGTGTCGTTATGCTCATATTAGCCCTCTTCTCAAGTCACTTCACTGGCTTCCTATCCGTTTCCGCATACAGTTCAAACTCGTCTTATTGACCTATGAGTGCATTCACTCTGCAGCTCCTCAGTACCTCTCCACTCTCATCTCTCCCTACATTCCTCCCCGGGAACTCCATTCACTGGGTAAATCTCTCTTATCTGCACCCTTCTCCTCCACTGCTAACTCCAGACTCCGTTCCTTTTATCTTGCTGCACCATATGCCTGGAATACACTCCTGAGATGGTACGTCAAGCTCCATCTCTGACAGTCTTCAAATCTAAGCTAAAAGCCCACCTTTTTGATGCTGCTTTTAACTCCTAACCCTTATTCACTTGTTCAGAACCCTTATTTTATCATCCTGACTTTAATATTCCCTTAACTCTTGTTTGTCCTGTTTGTCTGTCCTAATTAGATTGTAAGCTCTGTCGAGCAGGGACTGTCTCTTCATGTTCAAGTGTACAGCGCTGCGTATGTCTAGTAGCGCTTTAGAAATGATAAGTAGTAGTAGTAGTTCTTTAACCAGCAGGCCTTTGAATTACTGGTTCAAATGTTAATTTTGCCTCATTTATATTACTATAACATTCTTTTTTGGGGTTTAATTTCCAAACACCTCAAAAAGTTACAACTTATTCAGAACACTGCAGCGACAGTGATTTTTAAACATAAGTATAGCAGTGTCTCGGAATTTATTTGTAAACTGCATTGGCTTCCTATTAATGAAAGAATTGTGTTTAAGGCAGTCTACTTGTTCTTTCAGATCCTTTACGGTTTTTACATCAGACTTGTTAATTAATACAGTTTCTTCTTCATTATTTGCATTTTCATCTAGATTGCAAAATCAATTAGTACTATGTCAACCTTCTGATAAGAACATCCGATTCTCTAAAATTGCTAGTACTATTTTCTTAGCTAAGAGGGAATCATCATCAAATTTTTTTTTTTGTTACATTTGTACCCCGCGCTTTCCCACTCATGGCAGGCTCAATGCGGCGGGCAATGGAGGGTTAAGTGACTTGCCCAGAGTCACAAGGAGCTGCCTGTGCCGGGAATCAAACTCAGTTTCTCAGCTCCCCAGGACCAAAGTCCACCACCCTAACCACCAGGCCACTCCTCCACTATCCTTCATTAGAACTGAAAGGAGTTATTTAATATTTAGAAAAAAAGGTGAAAACTTTTATTTCCTGATAACTCTAAGTAGATATGATTTAGAAAGTGTGTACTGTTATGATAGGTACATCTGTTTTATTGTGTTAATTTTAACTGTTATTGTACGCTGCACTGAACTCCTGGATGGTGAAGTTTAGCGGACAACCAGAACTATTTTGATATTGATATTTCTGCATTGTTTAACTTCTCTTTCCATTTTCTGAACCCAGCACCCTACTTTTACCAACATTGTGAGCCAGGACCCTGCTTTTACTGCATTTGCTTCTGCATGTTTGAGGGGTTACCATTTTTTTTCCAAATTATCTGAAAATGGGTCAGTCCCATTTAGGTTGGATAATCGTGACTTTACTGTATATAGGTCCTGGTCTTCAAGTGGCGGAGAGGTCCAATTGTAGGCTATAGGGCTGTTTATGTTAAGAGTGTTCCACTTTTTTTTTTTTTAATTTTTAAAGGATAAACTCAGATTTTGAATTAAACAGTATTCAAGCAAGTACACATTTCCCACCAGTTTGGTGAAAATGGAAGTAATTAAGGGGCTTTTTTACTAAGCTGCAGGGGGAGTCAGAGAGGGAGAATGGGCATGAAAGTGCTATTCAGCTAGCACGCTACCATTAGCACAAGCTAACTGCATTTATGTAATGGAAGTCATACCCCCCCTCTCTTTTCTTCCAAAAAATATATAATGAAATCTTAAGTCTGCTTCATATACTTTATGGCAAAGACCCTTAACTATTTCAGTAGCCACTCTCTGAATCAACTCCATCCTATTTATCTATTTCAAGTAGTGAGCTCCAGAACTGTACACAGTACTCTGAATGAGGTCTTACCAGAACCACCCTCCTTTGTCCTGTTGATCATTCCTCTCCTTGAACACCCTAGCATTCTTCTTATTTTTGTCATCATTTACCTGTTTGACCATCAGATACAATCGTCCCCAAATCCCACTTAACCCTCTATATTGCACTGCTCCCTTTGCAACTTAAATGCATGACCCTGCATTTTGTAGCATTAAACCTTAGCTACCAAATTCTAAACCATTCTTCAAGCTTAGCTGGATCCCTCTTAATGTTATGCAAACAGTCCAGGGTTGTATACCCTATAGCACATTCTGCATCTTTCGCAAAGAGGCAAACATTACCAGGGAGCCCTTCCACAATATTGCCTATAAAAATGTAAAAGAAAGAACTGGCCCAAGAACTGATCCCTGCTGTACACCACTGTAAAGCCCTCTATCCTGTGGGGGTTCCCAATACCAACTGCTGGAACAGTTTTCATTGTAGAGAATCCAAGCTCTCCCTATTTCTAGACAACACCATAACAGGGATGTTCCCATCAACATATGGCATACTGAAATTACCAATCAGTAGTACTTCCCCTTTCATAGCTATATTATGAATGTCTGCAATTAAATCTCTTCTACCTGAAGAGAATGCCTGTATCACCCATGTCAACAGATGTCCCATTCCTTCTTTCCAGATTAATCCACATGAATGGATTTAAATGATGAAAGACAGCAGAGTCCAAGCAAAGTAAAGATTTGAACAGCAAAAGAAGTAGATCTATTTGAGAGCAAAATGGGTACAGTAATTCACTTTTACTGGTATACTGTTGAGAGGTACTTCTTCATTTTGGAAACTGAAGGAAGTATCGCAGTTGTTTAATAGGCTTAAAAGTACAATGAAACAAAATAAAAAAATAAAGACAAATGATTACCAGGAATTCAGCCTGCTCAGGAAGCCGGGCTGGTTGAGCAGGCCGAGCTAAGACTGGCTGCCTGTTGGCTGCAGTCTGATGAGAGGATGCTAGAGTGCGAGTTTCATTTGGTCCATCTGATCTGTTACTCCTTTCTGCAGCAATGATGTCCCGAACTCTACGTAGCTGCTCAACAGATGCCTTTTTGGGAAAGACAAGATGTGTTTCCTCCTGTAATTAAAAAAGTCCACAAATATTTAGCTCATGCCATTAGTACTGATAAACTTTAGTTATTCAACATATCAAAGCAACTAATTTTTGATACTGAAATATTTAAATTATAGGCTTTGCTAATTTTGAGGAATGTTGTAGCATAAACACAATCCTCTCTTAGGAACAAATGTCCTAGGTTGCAAAGTAGCATAGTGCATAGCCATCGGCCTACGTTTTGGAAGAATCAAGCCTACAGGTAGTGACTGTGCTTGTTCCTGAACATCATAAATTGGTCAGAGATTTATGGTACCCAAAATGAATATGTATTACAGTTATGGAGAAATTTGAGCCTATCTAATAATTTAGGCCCTCTTTTACAAAGCCGCGCTGATTCTTGGTGCTGCAAATGAGAGGAAGCCCATTCAATTCCTATGGGCTTCCTCTCATTTGCCATGCAGGAATAGCTAGTGCAGCTTTGTAAAAGAAACCCAAATTTTCTTAAAATCCTGTAGGACCAGTTAAGATAGGTGGGTTTATGCTACCCTGCCTGCAGATGGAGGCAAAGAACTACAAATTTGCCAGCCACATCACCACTGCGGTGCATATAAAGCACTTGCCAGTACCTTCTGTAAAAGCACTGCAATGGAATAAAACTCAAAAAACCTGAAACTTTAACCTGAAAGATCATATAGAAACGGAGGTCACACCTAGCATCCACCGGGGATGTCGGATGAGATACGGAGAAAAAGGTCAAAAGGAATTGAAAAAAAAAACAACCCTCTTCCAAATCCTCCTATACTAGCAGTAAGGAAGTACATGGAGCACACAGGGACAAGACTAAAGACAGCCACTGTTATGTACGTACCTAGTTTTCCCAGTTGCGTTTTGGACTGGCTTAGCAAGATTCAAGGAGGAAGTTAGCAGGTAGGCTCAAATTTATCCTTGGTTAGCATCCTGCTAGACCATTCCAGAGCAGGGAAGTAACCAGGCACTTCTAAATGAGAGCAGGAAGAAGACTGGGCTGCACTGAGAATGCAGATGTCAATACCATCCTCTTCCTTGGCTTGTAAATCTACAGTAATTAGTAACAGCAAGGAGGACCAGGAGGCTGCACTGCAGATGTCCCCTAGGTAAATAGCCCTAAAACCCACTCGGACAGAAGCCTGAACACTGGTTGAATGTGTCCAGTGTTCCCTTCCACACTTCCTTCACTTATTAGGATAGTGAAGATTTGGCTGCTGATTCTCCCTTTCATTGATACCTGAACAGGACAAACTGTCAGACCTTTTAAAGAAATTCACTACTTTCACATATCTGAGAAAAACCTAGTGCATATCTACGTGGTGGGAAGAACTCTCTTTGTAAAAAGTTGGTCAAGAAATTCTTTTGTTTAAATGAATCAGAGATTGTCTTAGGTAGGAAGGATGGTACAGGTCACCAAGGTGGGGTGGCTAAATAGATGCCTATTTTATAAAGACACATCAGTGCCTATGTGTCTTTATAAAACTGCCACATTAAAACAGCTGACATCATACTGATAATGAACACAAATACATTTACACCTGCTCAGGAGGCACAATTGTGATTTTGCTCATGCTCTGTCTCTGAACACACCTACACCCAAGTCACATAAAAGTATGTGCATATTTGTCATTGTGTGTAATTTTACAGAGGGGACGGAAGTGCATGTTTACTGGCAAAGCCAACTCGTGCATAAAAAAACCCTTCTAAAAATCAAAACCCCAACAGAGAAAGGGAAAGGGTTTTTGCAACTACATTCAAAGTGGTTTACATATTATATACAGGTACTTATTTGTACCTGGGGCAATGGAGGGTTAAGTGACTTGCCCAGAGTCACAAGCAGCTGCAGTGGAAATCAAACCCAGTTCCCTGGGATCAAAGTCCACTGTACTAGCCACTAGGCTACTCCTCCACTCCAGGGAAAATCCAAAACAAAAAATTAACACTTTCGAGTTATAGTGACATCCTCTAAATGAGCAACAAAATTATAAAAATTTTAAAACTTTTTGGGATATGTGACACCCTCAGTATCCCTTTCTCCACTCTCTACATTAGAGGGGATAAGGTGAATGTCACAATACAGGTCTACCCACTAGTAGACAATGAGCAGGAAAACTACTGTGTACCATTACACCATCATCGGTACTTCCAATGTGTGCATGAATGTGCCAAAATCATAAAGTGAATGCTATTGAATTTCAACAAAACTCATTCAAGGATATTCTGCATAAGAAGCGCATATCAAAGGAGACTGAAAGACACATGTTCAGAAAAATAATAAGTCCAATTGCACTTGTCTGCACAAAGTGACTATACAGTCTAAAATCCACATATCACTGCTTTATCAGAGCTCTACAAAGCTTTGTCAATAAAGCTTCCTCAGGAACCCCCCTTCAGCATTCTGTGCAAAAACTATCAGCAACACCCTCTTTTTGCTTTCAAAATGGCGACCACTACCAGAGGACACAGTCCTCTGCTATATTGAAACTGATGATGTCATCAAATTAACTTTATTGAAAAAACACTCACAATCAGATGATCATATTCCAAACACAATCGTTCAGTCCTTTAGGTTTGATAGCTTGGAGTTCATAAATCCAATATTATTCACGGAGTTGTAAATATGCCTAACACCCTGATATGTATCCCAAATCTGTTCAATAACCAGTCACTTAAAATCCAAAAATTGATGATTAAATTCTCCGCAATGTGGTTCTATAGGAGATGAAAGAGAAACTGTATATAACCTGCTGCAATGTTCCTGCAAATGCACCTTTATCTTGTGCATGGTGTGTCCTACACAAATCTTACCACATGGACACACTATCAAGTATATAATGTAGGTAGATTCACAAGAAGTGTTCGACCGTAATTTATAGTTCTTTCCCATGATAGGATTAATCCATTGTTGATAATGAATTGACATTTCACAAACAAATCTCCCACATTGCCCATGAGAACCTCCTTCATTATCCACATTCCTATCTTGACTTATCACATCCGAATGTACAAGATGATTAGCCAGATTCCTTGGGCACATCAATGCTATACATTGCTGAATGATCTGATGGGAAGCCAAAATATTCCAATGTTTTTTTAATGTTCATAGCTAACACGTGGGCCCTATCAGAATATGTAACCAGCTAAATGTTGAGATTTGGGCGTCCCTGACCGTATTAGTGAAACGAAAGATGGCCGCCCATCTTGTTTTGATAATACAGGATGCCCCGCCCCTTCGCCGGGGCACCCTTAAAGATGGGTGCCCAGTTCGATTATGCCCCTCTAAGAAACTGATTTACTAAAGTTTCGTGCCCACCGACACAAAATAGAGGGGACGATAAAACCTTAGTAAGTCAATCTCTAAAACAGCTACTGCTAATCTGGGAAGAGTCTGGCGTTCGCAGTGGAGTAGAAGGGTGCAGATAAGAGAGATTTACCCAGTGAACGGAGTTTCCGGGGAGGAGTGTAGGGAGAGATAAGAGTGGAGAGGTACTGAGGAGCTGCAGAGTGAATGCACATGTAAGTGAATAAGGACTTTGAACTATATACAGAAACAGATAGGGAGCCAATGAAGCAACTTGAGGATAGGGCTAATATGAGGATAGCGACACTGGCGGAATATAAGTCGTGCAGCAGAATTTTGAACAGATTGAAGGGAGAGAGGTGGCTTAGTGGGAGACCTGTGAGAAGCAAGTTGCAATAGTCTAAGCAAGAGGTGATAAGGGTGTGGATAAGGGTTCAGGCAGTGTGCTCAGAAAGGAAAGGAAGAATTTTGTTGATATTATAGAAAAAGAAGAAATGACAGGTATTAGCAGTCTGTTGAATATTTAGTCACCTTTTCCCAGAGATGGTCACATAAGTGACTAGAGTCAAAGTCTTCTGCCTTGCAAATCTACAAGAAGGTTTCCCACACCAGGCTACAATGGATGAAGTTATGCATTTGAGGACTTTTTGTCCTGCTTGACAGAGAAATCCCTTTGAAGGAGACTAGAAGGCTGCTTGTTTAATAATAGTTTTTGCTAGTAACAGATGAGGGCAGTCAAATAAAAACAAACTATGTGATACAGTATGTTTCTGTTTATACTGCTCAAGATAAAGATGTATTCCAACTGTTCACTGTAAGCCTGACTGCTTGCAAGATACTGTATCTTATCTAAATCAACGTTTGTTATCTTCCTTCTTTTGTCCTCTACCAGATTGTAAGCTCCATGAAGCAGTGCTGCAAGTACATACACCTGGTATGCACTGTAGACAAAATGTTAATTTATTATCGTTATTACTATTATGGTTGAGAATTCAAATTTTCAGGCTTAATCAACATTCAGTCTTCATTCCACTCCTCCCCTAGGTCTTGACCTCAGCTTCTCAACCCTATTCATTTCACTGCCCTTCATATCCATTCCAAATTTAAGCAGTTACTAGCAAATAGTTGGTTGAATTCTTCAGTGTCTCAAATCTATGCTGTAGTATTTTAAAACATTCTTAATGTGAAAAAAAACCTAAAGAACCCTTGGACACGTTGTGGTTCCCAGGATTCACTTCAATCCTCACTGGTTCCAGTTCATCATGTACAACTATGGAGACAATTTCATTACTAATACAGTAGTAAATGGTTTATATTTCTGAGGTGTTCTTATGTTTAACTTTATGCATCACTTTGAGTGGTCTTTTCAACGCTGGGAAAGAAGTTTAGAAAGCTTCTGAATAAGTAGATAAATAAAGTAATATGCACCTCTTCAAATCCCATTTCGAACAAGCACTGAACTGCTCCTCTGACGGGCAACAGTCTAGTAGAAAAAGATGGACTTCCAATCCTAATAGATCTGTATTTTTCCTCATTTGGACTTCTGGTGAATAAAGAACACATTAGTATATTACTGAAATATCCTACATATACGTACACTTTCACATGTATAGAAAATAAATAGAATTTGCAGGGTTTACTTCCTTCAGACACGCTGGCGAGCCTGTGCTGAATTCAGAGCTCCTTTACCACACACTCTGCTTCTGCACCCTCTACGTCTTCCTCTCCTACCCGCAAACAGCCGGTATGCACATGCGCCTGGTGTTGATGCTGTGTCATCAGCAAGTGCTAGTATATGTATGCTGCAGGCATTGCTGGTACTGACAATAAGAAAATCTACTAGCTAAATAGCTTAGAGGGACAGTGAAGGGCAGAGGAAAGAGTTGAGGAAGTGGATGTAATTATGAACCTGGATGTACAAGCTGCAGCATGGTACTGCTGTTAGCCTCACCCCATAGGGAAGGGTCCAGGAGAGACACAGTGAGGGAGGGTGAGTGAGTACCCAGGACATTCTTGTTTCCAGATTCCACAGTATTTGGAATGAAATTAGATAGCCTCTGAAATTAACAAATACTTCCATTTTAGTAGAAATGTTTTATTTAAGTGATTTTTGCATATCATTGTGTTAATTGATTTATCTCATTATGAACATATTATCCCTCCCTCTTCATTGGCTGCAGGTGTTTTGGCAGATTAAATTTAAGTTGATTTATTTGATTTGTAGTTTTCGTGGATGAAGCACCTTATTATTTCACAGCATCCCGTAGTTTTTATACACTAGTTAGAGCTTTTCGATCAGCTAGCACAAACATATTGCAGTTACCTGCTGCTAATTCTTATTTTGCAGAGACAAGGAACAGGGCGTTTAGCCTCTGTGGTCTATTTGAATGGAATATTTGCCATCAAATAGACCACAAGAATTTGGTAACTAATTGTGTAATAAATCTGATGTTACTGAGTACGTTGGAGAGATGCATGGTTATTATTGGTTATGTTTTATTTAGTATTTCTTATTTTTATGTATGTTTTATTGTTCTCTGCTTAGAAATGTTTATAAATAAATAATACATAAATGAAGTACAAAACTCATATCAAAACAAAAAGAAAGTGGTTAAAAATCTAATGCACATTTTTAATTCAGCCATATTATACCAGCCTGTATATATGCAAAAATGTACAGGAAAGCAAAATGGTATAAGTTTTCATTTAAACATACTATAAGAAACTAGTAAAAAAAGGCCCGTTTCTGCCTGAAATGAAACGGGCGCTAGCAAGGGCTCTCCCCTCCCTCCATTGATGTCTCCCTCTCTCCCAAGTCCCACACGCTCCTTTCCTGTCCTCAAGGCTGTCCTCCCTCTCCTCTCCCACTCCCCTGTAACTCACCACTTTGTCCGGCGTTCCGGTGGCAGATGGAGAGGGGTGAGTGGAGGGTGGGAGCGGCGTTGACGGCGACGACGACGGCGCCATTTGTGGAGGGGTGGTTGGAGGGTATCTGGGCCTTTGTGGTCACTGTAGGGTTCGTCGGTTGAAGCCATCTCTCTCTGGCCATGTCTCCGCCCTCGACGTCATAACGTTAGACGTGAGGGCGGGGCTAGGAGACATGGGCAGAGAGAGAGATGGCTCTGTTTGGGCACGTCCTCGGGCGGTTTTCTTTGTTTGGCAGTCTGCAGCGATTCGTTCGAAGGGTAGGAGTACTCCTCCCCGTTCGTTCTTTTGTAACCCTCGACGTCATCACGTGTGTCGCGAGGGCGGGGCAAGGAGACATGGTCAGTGTTGTGGCTTCACCACCATGAACTTACGAACCGGTGTGTGAGTGCCTGCAGTGACATCAGTGTCTTCAGAACGTTGAGGGTGAGTTTTAATATAGTAGATAAGTATGCAGAGTATGGCTTATGAAATTCTTTCCACCCCTTTTACGCATGCGTACATGGACAAACCTGTCTGTGTTTGCATCTGCATTGCTACTACATGTAGTTTTTGAAGGTGGCAGCAATAAGGAGGTCAGTTGGAAGGTGGCAGCAATAAGGAGGTCAGTTGTGGAGGGGAGGGAGAGAGATGGACTGCAGGTCAGTGAGGCACTTGCTGGGTGTGAGGAGGAGAGGTTTGGGGGTGGGGAAACCTAGGGCATGTTCCTCACAGCAAAAAGGCAAACCTGCATTTAAAAACCCTAATGACCTTCTAATAGAATTCTTCCTACATGCCAGAAGAATCTGAAACATTATAGGATAAATTTAGGAAAACAAAAACTACCCTCTCAGTACTCAGGCTGCGAGAGCTAGGGACCTGATGCTGGGTTGCAAGAGTGTTGATTCTACATGCTGAAAATTGGGGACGCCTCCCATTACAGCAGGAAACAAATCTGTCTCAGGAACAATATCATGGTGGAAGGATGTTCACTGAACCAAAGGCTGGGCACTCCATCTAGGCCAGGGCTCTTTTTAGCCTGCTTTCCAATTCTTGTGTTGGTACTGCAATCTCAGCAGCCATCATTGCCCCCATAGCTGTTCCTTTGATCTGTTTGTAGAACTTTCCACAGAAACAGAAATCATTTTCTGTTATAGCTAATCTGGCCAATTCAAAAGTTGTTAGTTCTACTGTTCAAAATTTCAAAAAATGAGAGAAAGACTCCTCTTGAGGTATGTTGGTATAGAGGGCCTCAATGTCAAATGTTACCCCCAAAATATCAGAAATATCTGCATCAAAATCTTGTAACATTGATTCTTTTGCCTAGGCTTGTAGCATTTCCCAATCTAGCATGCTGTTTCCGAGATGTGCTTATCCTTTCTTACACGGGGGTTTTTCCCAAGAGAAACCACAACCTGATTTTATATGACACTTTCTTCTTCTGCGAGGCTGGTACTGATGCTTTTTTCATCTTTCTTATGTAGCTTCTATGGCAGATTATCTGATGGTAAAGACCAATTATCCTTCCTAATGTAGCTCTTAAAGATTCTTTCCGCTGGGACATCTTGGCCTGGTTCCAGTTGTCTAGCATTTCAGATGAGTGCCAGTGGTACACTTTCCACATACAGGAACATTTTTGAAGCCTCCTGGTGTTTTGAACAGATCATTAGATCAAACTTGATTCTGACGGCAATTTGTGTCCTTGAAAGGTGAGGGAAGAGAGCAAGCAAATTTGGAAGAGATGAAAAAAGAAAATGGAACGAGAAGGTAGACCATTTCTTTCAGTGGCAAGGAAATAGTCGTGCTTGGAAAGCGCAAAAACTACTTAGACAAAGAAGCTCAGATAAAAACACTAGTGATCTTTGCTAGTTTTCAAGTGGGGGTCATTTTGGCAAAAAAAAACAAAACAAAAAACTTCAATGTGACAGCCAGGCCAGCAGACTGGTCTGGGGTAGGGGGATCCCCATTCCAATGATATAGGATACTCAGTGTGCAACTAGAGCAAATTCTACTCCTCCAGTTTAGCCCTTTCCCCACACACTCGCTCTTGCACAACCTCAGGACCATAGCAAGCTACAGTTGTGCCCTGTGTAACCCACTGGTGCCCCCTGCCTCACCCACTTTCCCACTGTCAATGAGAGGAGATGGTGAGCTGGGAAGATATTTTTTCACCCCTCCATATCTGTGTCCTGTGTGGCCACACTGCTCACACGGTATGGCACTGTCTCAAACACTAGCCACCTACTTTCAAGGCAGCCTCCATTGTTCTGTTTCTCACATTGGCCCATCCAGTTTGCCTAGAAGGGTAGTTAGGTTTTAATTTCCATTTTATACCAATGTTTAGGGCTGCAGCACCACCTCCTTCTTCAAGCTGGCTCTTCTGCCTGTTTGTTAACTTCCATTACCTTCCCTTCACTTCTCTAGAGGCCTATTGCTAGCATCACATCCAGAAAACCTATACTAATTTGCTGCTGCACCATGCAATGTCTAAACTTCATACCATTTTCACAGTCTCACCAGAATGGCACACGAGTTCAGGCACCATGTGATTCAAACCCACTAGGAGTCACACAGTGCAGCAATAGTTACAAACCTCCAGACAAATCAGGAGAGAGTATATTTAGGAAAGAAAGTCAGGGATCCACACTCAGCCACTACTGCCTACAAAATAGGTCAGCATTTGCCAGCTTTCATGTCCATGGCACACTTACATTTTCAAACGGTTGTGCAGTGCAGCACATCAATTTATGCAAAATAGGCAGTGTGGACATGGGCAAGAGCCACAGCCAAAAGAAACACTAGAGAAGCAAGGTTCCGTCAAAGGTTGGAGGAGAAAAAAAAAGTCTCCGGAAAGGAACGAGAAGGATGTATTGAGTAAGCTGGCTGTGCTGCTCACAAGAGAGCACAGATATCTGTGCTTCACATGCTGGCTATTAGTTCTCAATTCCAGGACTCATTCTGTATCTAGAATGGAAACGGACACATGCAACTACATGTGTGCTTAGAAATGACGATCAGAGTCCATAGTGACTTTCTTCAGTGACACATGTAGAGGCCGACTGAATTTCAGTTTTGAATACAGCACCAAAACTGGCTCCAAATCCTTTTTCTGCACAATTTTGTTTTAGCTGAAAGATTATTTTAATTTTCACCCATGTTTTGGGGTTTGGCTAAAAACGATCATCCCCCTGATATTCAGTTCTATTTAACTGGTCAGAAATGGCCGCTGTTTAAATAGCGTTTCTGTGGCTAACTGCAAATATTCAGCGGCAGATAACTGGTTACCTCCCGCTGAATATTCACAATTAGCACCTACCGCTAAACCGGCTACGTCATGCAATTTAATCGGTTAGGCACATATATTCAGCGCCTAACCAGATAAGTTTAGCACTTAAACAGAAGTCCTATCTTTAACTGATAACATCTTAACCAACCAGCACTGAATATCAGCTTAACCAGTTAACTCTTTAGCAGCTAAACCCCCTCCCCCCCAAAAAACAGATATACAATGCTGGTAGCCGGTTATAGCCCAGCACTGAATATTTGGGTTTAATGCCGGCAGCTAAGTATTGGCTCCCATCTGCTTATGGTGGATACCAAAAATCTGTGCTTTGTTCCATTTGTCTCCCTTCCCCCTACTCCTGGACCCCTCTACCCATAGGCCGTGTAGTCAGGGCAGGAGCGGCCCTTAGATACTCCTGTCCACCCAGCTCCACTCTATAAATGGCAACTGTGATTGGGGCATCGCTCCTGCCTTAAGTACACCATTAAGCTACCAGGGATTGTAAGGTAGTGTGGAAGGGAGGGGAGAGAACCGGCTACTTTTTGTATTCTTGACTTCTTGTACTGCGATTGCAAGCAATGCAGTTATGATCTTGCACAATAGTTAACTTGGTAAACAGAGTGCTCCAAATAAATGCATTTGGTACAACATTTTAGCAGGAACTTAAGTATGTAAATTTGGGATAATAAACTCGTTAGGAATTAGTTATGTCAGCTGTCACTCTGAGTGCGGTACAAAGTCAGTCACTATAAAAACATCATGGTTTTTAGTTTAAGTTTTTATTAGCAGTGGTCCATGGGTATGGAGGTTATTTTGCTTGGAGGTAAAATATGGCCTTTCATTATTTAAATTATTATATTCTGGCTTGGATACTGTGGCTTTAGCAGAGGGATGCAAACTAAAAGCTCTGACAATCCCCAGCGGTCATCATTCATTTATTTAGATTTTGCTCACACCTTTTTCAGTAGTAGCTCAAGGTGAGTTACACTCAGGTACTCTGGATATTTCTCTATCCCAGGAGGGCTCACAATCACTTATTCACAACCAAACTTGAGGCTTCGATTTCAGCCAAAAGCAGGTGATGAGTTTTGGCTGAAAGTTTTCAGATAGTTTCAATTGGTCTCTAGACACACCTGATAAGGCTATGAAGACACTAATTGGGAAACAGTGCAAAAGGAATACAAAGAGAACTTTACAACAAAGTAGAGGTGATCTTCAAAAATCTTCAGGGCTGCCAAGAAACTAGGCCAGACCCGGGGCTAGGCCGCCTCCCCCCCCCCCGCCGTCCCCCCACTGCTGCTGCAGTCCGCGGTCTCACCTGCCTGCCTCCACGGCTCCGGGCCCCCTGCATTCAATGCAGCAGTCGCAGATCGCCTCTCTTCTGGCCTTCCCTCCCTGTGTCCCGCCCTCGTCTGATGTAACTTCTGGTTTCCGCGAGGGTGGGACACAGGGAGGGAAGGCTGGAAGGGAGGTGATCTGTGACTGCCACTTCGAATGCAGGGGGCCCAGAGCCGAGGAGGCAGGCAGGTGAGACCAGGGACTGCAGCACCAGTGGCCTGACCCCGGCGCCGGGCCCGGGGAATTTTGCCGCCACCCCCCCCCCCTCGGCGGCCCTGCCCCTGGTAAATTGAGTGGAAATTTCTTCAGGGGATTATTAGACCTGTTGTAGAACTCTCCAGAATCACTGGAAGGAGGGAGAACAATATGGATGGGAGGAGTAGAGCTATAGAAATGATTAGTAGTAATAGTAGTAGGAGAACCCAGCCCAGAATGAGGATTTGCATAGAGTGACTGACAATAGGTGTGATAGTGGGGTGGACTTGCCCTGTACCGTTTTATCCCCACCTCTTTAATTCCCTTACCTCTTAGTTGTTCTTTCTGTCTGTCCTATTTAGATTGTGAGCTCTTTGAGCAGGGACTGTCTTTTCATGTATGGTGTACAGCGCTGCGTATGCCTTGTAGTGCTATAGAAGTGATAAGTAGTAGTAGGATTAGTGAGCAGCACATAGTCTTTGGTTGCATTCACTGCAGCCCAGATCTGTCAGGAGAGGGGGTGTCCTGGACAGGCCCAATAACAAGGAGATTTTTGCCCAACAAAAGCACTGAGTGTGAGTAGGGTTACCATATGGCTCCAGAAAAAGAAGGACAGATTGAGCCAGTCTGGGTTTTACTTCCATTACTTTCCAGCAAGAAATAAAACTTCTATATAGAAGCTTTACTAAAACTGAGAATGACATAAAGCACATATGAACCCTGCAGGCACACCGGTAACTAAAGCGCTGCGGCTGCCCAAAAAGATTGAATACCAGAGACCCTCTTTTAGCCCCGCCCCTCCCGGCGCATGCACTAGTCTAGTACGCAAATCCCATCACAGGCACCAAACCACGCGCATGCGCATACCACGTCTGTCGCCTAAGGGTGCTTGGTTTCGCTATCTCGTACTTAACCTGTGAGGTAAATAGCGCCCTTCCCTCTCTCCCATGTCAACCATTAGCAGATCGCCAAACACAAAATTACGCAACGTAACGCGCGCCGGCAGACGTTCGCTATGCTGTTCACCTGAGTATATTGTCTGCATAGATGAGCAGCAGCTTGGAGGCATCCAAGAACACGTCCCGGCTGTTCTGGCAGAGCTCGCTCACTGCAGAAGAGCGAGCAGCTGCCATCCTCGCACAAGCGCGCAAATACGAGCTGCGTTCTATTCAAGACAGTGTGCAAGCGCGCCCCCGGGCAACTGAACAGCTTGTAAAAGCGAGTGCTAGTGGCCTATCATGGCGCATGTCCGGAAGTTCGTGGTTTCTGGATGTGTGTGAGGTTGAACTTGGGACGTTTCCGGATAGTGTGAATGTGAAGGCAGGTTGGTTGGTGATGTTCCAGTGACCTGGGGTCAGTTTAGAAAGATCCTGAATTAACAAGAATAGCCTTCCTCATAATCCGGAGGAGGCGGATGAGCTCGAATACTGTTGATGGATTATGTCAGATATATTAAGCAAAACGGGAATAAGCCTTTTATGTATCTGACCCTAAAATGAGTCGCAGTACATGAGGGTTGTAACTATCTCTTTTTCAGGTTAGCTTGAGAACTTCAAGAGATTTTATATAAACGTGGCTGCTGAAGGATGGATAGTTTTTTTTTTTTTTTTTAAACTCTGAGCAGATATAGTGAATAGTCCAGTAGTTTCCAAACTGGGGGTTGTGTGACCTTATCAATAATGGGGTCACAAAAACAAACTACTCCCCCTCCTTCTGGACCTACTACTACTACTTAACATTTCTAGAGCGCTACTAGGGTTACGCAGCGCTGTACAATTTAACAAAGAGAGACAGTCCCTGCTCAAAGAGCTTACAATCTAATAGAAAAGTGAACGGTCGGTCCGATAGGGGTAGTCAAATTGGGGCAGTCTGGATTCACTGAACGGTAAGTGTTTGCTGCCGAACGCAGCATTGAAGAGGTGGGCTTTAAGCAAAGACTTGAAGACGGGCAGGGAGGGGGCTTGGCGTAAGGGTTCAGGAAGGTTGTTCCAAGCATAGGGTGAGGCAAGGCAGAATGAGCGGAGCCTGGAGTTGGCGGTGGTGGAGAAGGGTACTGAGAGGAGGGATTTATCCTGTGAACGGAGGTTACGGGTGGGAACGTAAGGGGAGATGAGGGTAGAAAGATAGTGAGGGGCAGCAGACTGAGTGCATTTGTAGGTAAGAAGGAGAAGCTTGAATTGAATGCGGTATCTGATCGGAAGCCAGTGAAGTGACCTGAGGAGAGGGGTGATATGAGTATATCGGTTCTGGCGGAATATGAGACGTGCAGCAGAGTTCTGAACAGACTGAAGGGGGGATAGATGGCTAAGTGGGAGGCCGGTGAGGAGTAAGTTGCAGTAGTCCAGGCGAGAGGTAATGAGAGCGTGGACGAGAGTTCGGGTGGTGTGTTCAGAGAGGAAAGGGCGAATTTTGCTGATGTTAAAGAGGAAGAAGCGACAGGTCTTGGCTATCTGCTGGATATGCGCACTCCACTGTGATTTACGCCTAGTAAGTTTGGCTGCGTGTGAATCGGTGAATATTCATAGGACCAGACCTGAAGCTGAGTTAGATGTGATTCAGTATAGCTGGGATTCTTTTACCCAGTGCGTTTTTTTCTAGCGAAAAAGGTGCCAGTACTTAAATGCCAAGCCACCCTTCAGGGGTGGGGTGATCACCGAGGGACCCCTGCAACCAGTAACAGAATCTATGACAAGGCAGAATTGTTGTGTAGAGCCTGAGCTCTTTTATTAAAACTTGGGGACCATGAGTAAATTTTAACAGACATTGGAAAAGGTGCCGGTACTCGGTACCCCCTCAAAAAAAAGCCCTGCTTTTAGCTCTACTTTAATTTTCTGTGTGGAGTTATACAGTATGGGTGTCTGTGAATGCACATTGGCACACACAGTGCCTTGTACTACTAAGGGCTATTACTGCTTCTTCTGTTGCCTTTTCGCTTTGGTAAGTAACAGTGGAAGGAAGATGTGGATAACAGCAGGGAGGCAGTGAAGGGTTGCTGTTTTGTTTTCATCATCTAGAATCATATGAATTTTAAAATACTAAACTAGGTTCATATTGGATAAAAAGTGTAGGAAGCACTGGAATAGCCCCTTCAATGAGAAATTCCCATCATAAGGAATACAGCTTTCTGACACTGTACCTGTTGTTGGCATTCCAATCTATTCATGTTGTAGTGGAGGGAGTGAAATGCCTGATGGTTGTTATGTTAAGCCCCTAAAAACTAAGAATTTTGTTGATACACAGGGCACAAGTAGATCAGTATCCTCAACTGACGAAGTGCTCAGATTTGATCGTTCTAGGGATTTTAAGGTACTATACTATTGGAGGGTATTGCACATTAGATTTTACACAGAACCTAAGGGTGCTTATTCTTAATGCAAGAGACACTTTAGATCTTGTTTTTCATTATCTACAAATGAATGAGGGACTGCTATCTTTTGGTAAAGCTCAAACATTTATATGAGGGGGTGGGTAGAGGTAACAGGTGAAGAATGTTACAGAAGGGCTTCCCTTCTGTGCCTGGATTAATTTTTATTGTGTTTGATAGCAAGTTGGAAGGGAAGTTGTCTTGCTGGGAGTGGAAGATTGAGAGATGCTACAGAATCAATAAACTACAAACTTCGTTCTTTAGCAAAATATTTTTGAAATAGCCCTAACTTCAGAGCATTTCTGAAATGCTTGTGAGATGTCACGGACCACAGGAGAGAATTCCAAAGCTCAAGGACTCGTAATTGTTTGCTTTATTGAGTTCTATTACATCTCAGTCTATGCATTAGGATGTACAGAGTTAGTAAGTCACATAGTTGCCATATCCCACTAATTTTGGCACCTCGAGGTGGGATACGGCAACCCTGTATTTGTGGCAAATGCACTGGCTGCCAATTCAGGCAAGAGCTATTTAAATTGCTTAAAATCTGCATGGTTTATCCTCGTTCAACTTAGTGACTTACTAACTCTGTACATCCTAATGCGTAGGCTGAGATGTAATAGAACTCAATAAAGCAAACAATTACGAGTCCTTGAGCTTTGGAATTCTCTCCTGTGGTCCGTGACATCTCGCAAGCATTTTAGAAATACTTTGCTAAAGAATGAAGTTTGTATTTTATTGATTCTATTCACTTGATTGTAATCCATCTTGAGCTTTTATTAGGGTAAAGTGGAATATAAATATTGAAAATTAAATTTGAATAGGTTAGCCTCTTGTACAGCTTCAACAGGAAAGCTTGTACCATGGGTAACTTTGGCATTATCAGAGATAAAGAGGAAAAAAAGGAGAATAGAATGAAAATGGCATAGGAATGGGAGGCAGAATTTTTTTTTTCATGGCAAATTGTACAGTCTTGTGACAAGCCGTGAAAACTTTCTAGAGTAGTTAGCATATTGGAGTGTTTGATATAGGTTAGTAAACAGTTATTCTCACTGTTTTCAGCAGAAGCAATGGACTATTAGAAAAGAATTATAAACTGCACTAATTGCTGTCCATTGGAGATAAAGCAAAGGCACATAGTGATACTTTTCTAAACAATGACGAAGAAGGGCAACCTTCGAAAGCTAATCAAGAAATGTATTAAGTTATGTCCAATAAAAATGGTATCATCTTATTTTCTTTTCCATGTTTTATTTTGTTTGATTTCTATTGATAACCTTAAGAGTGGACTAACATGGCTACCACACTCCTCTACTAAACAATGTACAAACTGAGATGAGCAAAGCTAAGTTGAATGTGGTTCAGTATAGCTGGGATTCTTTTACCCCTACTTTAATTTCTGCCTTAAAAATGTTTTGTCAGGGTTTTACGTGACTGGGTGAGAAGTGGATAATTTGCCCAGTTAACCTTCTGATGAGAGCAAATCAGAGCTTTAATACAGAAAAGTAGGCATTAGGAATAGTTTTTTTACAGTTAGGGAGAATTCCAACAGTTCTGAAAACAATGGTTTTCTCACTTTTAAAGAAACTTTAGTTGGCTCCAGATGAGAGAACAACTGAGCAATAGCACAAACAACCATTTTTAGGGAAATCTTGGAGAAAGAGGTTACTTTGTGATAAATTTTCTGAATATGGTACTTTTGGACAAATTCCAGTACAGAGACTCTGCTGTTATTTTAGGTTTGGATAAAGGGGAGAATATGTTGGTTGGTTGTTCTGTTTGTCTTGACTATTCAACAGCCTTCAATGTGAATACATAAGTACTTAAGTATTGCTACACTGGAACAGACCAAAGGTCCATCAAACCCAGCATTCTGTTTTCAACAGTGACCAATCCAGGTCACAAATACCTGGCGAGATCGTGAAAAAGTTCAATACATTTTATGCTGCTTATCTCAGAAATAGTAGAGTAGAATGGGAGAATATGTATGGTGGAGTTTTTTTTAGGCAAGGTCTCATAATCTAGTAGCAGCTGTTGTCAAACTTCTTCATTGCTGCTATCGTTATACTCATTGACTCTTGCCCACCCTCCTACCATACCTAAAGCTATCCAGCACGCTAATATTTTTTGACACTTATATCTCTTGTGTTTTTTTATAATTTTTATGTAGCGTGCTGTAAGCTAATTTGTTATGTACTAGCTAGAGATGGCTTAAGTAATTCATTCTTAACTTATCTGTATGCCGATAGACAAGCACACCCCGACAGGAGCCTATTTCGCCCTCCTGGCTTTATCAAGGGGAGTTTAGCGTACAGTCTCTGTAAAAAATAGCAAACAGATATATAAGCTCTCTTCTTTGCATACTCCCATATGAAACAAACAAAAATCCAGAACTCACCAGGCTATCAGATATTTATCACCAACCTTCTGCCAGAGATTGAAAATGATGGCGGCGTCTTTTTAGCTACTATCTAACCGGAAGCAGCTGATTCTTCCGGTTATGCTTCACATGAAACAGTTCCACTGAATATATGTGTTTAAACCGCTCAGTTCCAAAGTGTTTAGATGATATACCCAATATGTTTCACGTTGCAATAAACTCCTATCGTAATTCCCTCCTCTAGCTGTAGGACTGATGTGATCTATAACCATGACTCGTAAAGCTTCTACATGATGATTGAATTGCATGCAATGTTGCAGCAGGGGAGGACTTTGTACCTGGGCTGTTATCCGTGAGCAGTGTTCTGTCATGCATTCATGTATGGACCTACTTGTTTTGCCTATATACACTTTCTTGCATGGACATTCTATGTAGTAGATAACACCTCGAGTCCAGCAGGTTGTATGGTGTTTTAGATTATATCTTTTACCTGCATGTGTAAAGAATTGTGCTTCCATTGTAATATCGCAGGTCTTGCAGTTTTTCTTGCATTTATAATGTCCTGTCGGCATGCTTGTACTTTTGCTGACTAGATCTACTAATTCCGCTGGACTTAGCAGCTCTTTGAGGTTTCTGCCTCTTGAGAATGCCGTGCACAGATCGCATTGTGTAAAGGCAGGATGGGTTTTAATTATATCCCAATGTTGTCTGATTATCTTTGTGACTACTTCACCCCCTGGTACATATCTCATAATATATGTCATCAAGGACGTGCTATAGACGTAATCTACTTAGATTTCAGCAAAGCTTTTGACACAGTTCCTCACAGGAGGCTCTTGAATAAACTGGACGGGCTGAAGATAGGACCTGAAGTGGTTAACTGGATTAGGAACTGGTTGACCGACAGAAGCCAGAGGGTGGTGGTCAATGGAATTCACTCGGAGGAGGGAAAGGGGAGTAGTGGAGTGCCTCAGTGATCGGTGCTGGGGCCGATTCTGTTCAATATATTTGTGAGTGACATTGCCGAAGGGTTAGAAGGTAAAGTTTACCTTTTTGTGGATGATACTAAGATTTGTAACAGAGTGGACACCAGGGAGGGAGTGGAAAACATGAAAAAGGATCTGCAGAAGCTAGAAGAATGGTCTAAGGTTTGGCAATTAAAATTCAATGCAAAGTGATGCACTTAGGGAGTAGAAATCCACGGGAGACGTATGTGTTAGGCGGGGAGAGTCTGATAGGTACAGATGGGGAGAGGGATCTTGGGGTGATAGTATCTGAGGATCTGAAGGCGACGAAGCAGTGTGACAAGGCGGTGGCCGTAGCCAGAAGGTTGCTAGGCTGTATAGAGAGAGGTGTGACCAGCAGAAGAAAATAGGTTTTAATGCCCCTGTATAAGTCGTTGGTGAGGCCCCACCTAGAGTATTGTGTTCAGTTTTGGAGGCCATATCTTGCTAAGGATGTAAAAAGAATTGAAGCGGTGCAAAGAAAAGCTACGAGAATGGTATGGGATTTGTGTTACAAGACGTATGAGGAGAGGCTTGCTGACCTGAACGTGTATACCCTGGAGGAAAAGAGAAACAGGGGTGATATGATACAGACGTTCAAATATTTGAAAGGTATTAATCTGCAAATGAATCTTTTCCGGAGATGGGAAGGCGGTAGAACTAGAGGACATGAAATGAGATTGAAGGGGGGCAGACTCAAGAAAAATGTCAGGAAGGATTTTTTCACGGAGAGAGTGGTGGATACTTGGAATGTCCTCCCGCGGGAGCTGGTGGAGATGAAAACGGTAACGGAATTCAAACATGGGTGGGATAAAGGAATCCTGTTTAGAAGGAATGGATCCTCAGAAGCTTAGCCAAGATTGGGAGGTGGGGCTAGTGCTGGGCAAGACTTCTACGGTCTGTATCCTGAAAATGGCAGATACAAATCAAGGTAAGGTATACACAAAAAGTAGCACATATGGGTTTATCTTGTTGGGCAGACTGGATGGACTGTGCAGGTCTCTTTCTGCCGTCATCTATTATGTAAGTATCTCACATGGAAGGTGCATTTCCTAGTAGTGGTTACATTAGCCAGAAAAAATGGTGACTTTCAGTCCTTGCTCATATATCAGCATATACTCCATTTCATCACAATAAGATACTCTTATTGTGGACCCATCAAAATTCCTGCAAAAGGCTGTCACATTTTTCCATGTCAGTGAAAGGAGAGTGTTGCTTGCTATTAGTCAAAGCCAAATAAATAACAGTATAATAAAGCTCTCTGTAGGCTGGACTGTAAACAAGTGCTCATATATTAACTGAAAAAGACAGACTCTATAGCTATTTGTCTCCTTTGACTTTAACAAACTTGGGGGGGGGGGGGGTGTCCTTATACTAAGTGAGCTGCTTCAGTTTAAAAGGGCTTACTGCGGGATGTGATGAGGTGTCCTGCTGTACGTTCCAAATTGGTGTATGCTACGCATGCACAAAAAAATATTTTTTAATTTTTTTTTTTTTTGGTTGAAGGGCTTATTTGTACTAATCAGTTGGCATACGGTAATGTAGATGCTCTAACTGGTTAGTGCAGGATTACTGCATGAGCCCTTACCACCTAAAAAATGAGTGACAGTAAGTGCTCCCCCTGTAACTGTGTACCACTAGAGAGTTTTCAATTTGGCATGTTCGTGCTTTTTTGTTGGCATTTTAGTGACCTAAGAATTGTCCTTCTCCTTTGAAGGGTTGCTATAATTGAACCTTTCACATTCATAAGACCCTGACGCAGGCAGTTTGGCCAAAACACTGACCGTGTCAGGTCTTATTAATAAACTTTCTGAGTTGATTCCCAAATCTTGGCCCTTTGTACTTTTGTGTCTGGTGACAGTGCATGGCCATTAATATAAAAAAAATATAAAAAAATCGGCCATTTTATTGTTGCGGGAAAATCTTGTGTAGGGGCACGCTAAGGCTACTTTGTTGCAGCTTAGCAAAAGGACCCTGTTGTGCTCCAATGGCAAAGTGTAGTTGGTAATTAGCTATTTTTATGTATCTACTTCTATTGCAATCAAACTGATATCTCTTTGGCCAGAGAGTTAAACCACACAAGACCAGAGCTAATGCTGCTGCTGTAGCTCTATTGAAATCTGTGGATCCAGAGAGCAACTCCAAAGCAGTAACCTGATTCTTGTTCCATTACTGTCTGGGCCAGTCAAGCATTACTAAGCAAATCTGTCCATATAAACAATTCAGCTTTTGGAAATATATGTGAGTGGGATTTTTCTTAACATTGGGACAATTCTCTCATACATTGGAGCAACCCCAAGTTGGAAGTCACCCACTTATATGCTTGATTCAAACTTGTGTGCTGCTGGGGATATAGGGGTTCTGTGTAGATAGAGTTGTGATTGTGCGCCTAATTAATTCTGCTAAGAGTTTATTCCAAGCTTTAAACTTACAGATGAGACTGAAAGGAGGATGAGCCATGTATCCTCATAATTTTACAATAGTTCTGTGCTCTGGGAGAACTGTTCTGTCCTGGTACTATCAGATGATGTCACCCACTTCTGCACCTGATTAATCCTGTCAGTGGAGAACATCTCTTATGGGAAAGCAACTTTACTATTCTTATCTTCTTTTTTTAACTTTATTGAAAAAAAAGTTTTCATTAAAGTTCTGCAGGCTCCCCGTGGATATATTTAAACTATGCAACCATCTTGAATGCGGCCTAAATTATATTTAGATGTTTATATGACAAGTAACCAATACCGATCTCTCTATATAAAACGCACCTCCAGCGTTCTAATGAAGCCGGAAGTTGAAGCTCTGTAGATCGCTTTTGCCCATGAGTGTCTGCCCCGCCCTCACGTCACAACGTGATGACGTCGAGGGCGGAGCAGATCAATCAGATTGAAGGCAGCAAAGTGCGGCGGGGTCCCGCCCTCTAATTACAGACACTGCCCCCCCCCCCCCCCCAAAGGAACTCCATCTCCTCATTTGAACAACTGCCTGACTGCAATGGATCCCTCCGTCTTCTCATCACAACAAAAACTGCCTGCAACGAACCCACCTGAGTGCCCTGATGAATTTACATTTCTGTCTCCCACTGACACGCACAGACCCATACAGACAACCAAACTCCCCAACCCCCACACCAACATACACACACTACCATGGACAGACAGCATCTCTTTCTCACTCACAGAGACACAGAGTCCCTCCCCCAACCCCATCAATACAGAAAGTGTAACAGTGAAATTCAACATCTCTTTCACACACCCACAACCCCCACGCCAACATACACACACTGCCATGGACAGACAGCATCTCTCACTCACACACACACAGTCCCTCCCCCAACCCCCTCAATACAGAAAGTGTAACTGTGAAATTCAACATCTCTTTCTCTCACACACCCACAACCCCCACGCCAACATACACACACTGCCATGGACGGACAGCATCTCTCTCACTCACACACACACACAGTCCCTCCCCCAACCCCCTCAATACAGAAAGTGTAACTGTGAAATTCAACATCTCTTTCTCTCACACACCCACATACACACACTGCCATGGACAGACAGCATCTCTCTTTCACACACACACAACCCCCCCCCCCCCCCCACAAACAACAAACCACAGAAACACACTCATACAGAACAAACCTACAGTACCCCACAAACAACCCCCACCCCCAAAATGGCACCACTAATTGCTCATGCAACTCACACAGTACATAACAAAACAATACGATCAGCCAACCCACACCCCTTCTTCCACTACACGGCTCATGAAAGATAAATAATTGTCCCCCATACAAACAGTCTCACACAAAACCTGCTACCCTCTCTTCCTCCCCTCTACATCATACACAAACTATGCCACGCTACCCACCCCCAACAACATCTCTCTCTCTCACACACACATAGACTCCCCCCCCCCCCTCCCGTGCTCATAAATATACAAACTGTAACAACAACCCATATCATACACAAACTGTTGGAAGGAGACGGTCTGGCAGTGGACAGGAGGGAGGGAGTGAGGAAGGGAACCAAGACAACACTGCAACTGTGAGCAAGAGAGGATCATGGAACTGCGAGGCAGGGAGGGAGGTAGGGGGGATCTTGCAACTGGAAGGGACACCATGGTAAACCTGGACCTGGAAGAGAGGGAGGGAGATAGCTCGCAATACTTTGGTGGGGGGCCTGTTACATCACCTTGCGGCGGTACAACAATAAATAAAAAATTTTCAACATAACATTTATCATAATACTTCCATTTGAAACATTAATGGCAGAAACTCAACACCTTGCTAGCGCCTGTTTCATTTCTTTCGGAAACGGGCCTTTTTTACTAGTATGCTAATAAAGTTATGTGAAATTTTTTTTTATTCCCCTTCTGATTTTCCCCTATTATTGCATGTATATCACACTGAATGGTTTCTGAAAACAAAATGTAATATTAGACAGTGAACCTGAGTAAACACATAGCAGGTTTTAAATTATTATGCCATTTATTTAAGGAGCAAAGTTTTCCAACACCCATATCACCCATGTGAAAATGTGACTGCCCCCTTAACTTAATAAACTGGTCGCACCAATTTTAAGTGGCAGTAATTGCAATCAAAGGTTTCCTTTATCAGTCTTTCACATCACTGCTGAGGAATCTTAGTCCACTATTCTTTGCAGAACTGCTTTAATTCAGACACTTTTATAGGTTTTCATGCTTGTTTCAGGTCCTGCCACAATATTCAGTTTTCTTCCTTTGTTCCATTTTCTTTACTTTTCACGTTCCCTATTTGTCTCGGCGACTTCTCTGTATATCCTAATTTATCCTTTGGCCATTTTTTTTATCCAGACCAAACTGATCTCCTCCTTTTCCTGTCTAATGTTACTTGTTTCTTTTCTGAATTGTCATCCTTCCCAACCCAGGTTAGATCTCTTCCTCGGATATCTTTTCTTAACTCCCTAGCAACAACTTTTTTCTCTGTTCTCTAGCTCCCTGGGGCCTTTCTCCTTTGTGTGCACCCTTATATTCTGGTTCAAGGAGGCTGTGGTATGTCTCTGCTAACGGGAAGGAGAGGTCAAATAAGTTTATCAATAATCAGAATGGGTTCCACTTAAGTAGTCACTTTTAAATATAATGGGTGTATATTTTAAGATATGAACATTTTCACAACAAATTTGGCAACTATTGCAGTACATAAACCATTGCAATCCATAGTATCTTGCTTTCCTTTACAGGCAAGAACTTCAGGCAACATTTACAGCATCATGTTTCCACATTACTCAAAGGATTTACTGAACATCATGAGGTTTTATCATCCGAATGCAAAACTATATCAGCATTTTCAAAATAACATCAAGTCATTCAACACTGTGTCTCTTTCCAGACAGCGAAGGAGAGTAGTCATCACGGGGATTGGATTAGTGTCTCCACTTGGTGTTGGGACTGAATTGACGTGGAATCGTCTTCTTCAGGGAGAGTGTGGGATTGTGGCTCTTGAAGGGGAGGAATATGAAAGTGTTCCATGCAAAGTTGCTGCTTGTGTGCCTAGAGGAAGCACTGAGGGACATTTCAAAGAAGAAAACTATGTTTCAAAGTCTGACCTTAAATCAATGTCATCAGCCACAGTTATGGCCATTGGGGCTGCAGAATTAGCAATTAAGGATTCAGGCTGGAAACCAGAAGGGAATGAAGACTGCTTGACCACAGGTGTGGCGATTGGCATGGGAATGGTTCCACTTGATGATATTTCTGAGACTTCTGTGATATTTAAAACAAAGGGCTACAACAGGGTCAGCCCTTTCTTTGTACCCAGGATTTTGGTTAATATGGCAGCAGGTCACATCAGTATTAGATACAAGCTCAAAGGCCCTAATCATGCTGTCTCAACTGCATGCACCACGGGAGCACATGCCATTGGAGATTCTTTTAGGTTTATTGCTCATGGTGATGCAAATATGATGCTGGCTGGCGGAACAGAAGCCTGTATTAGCTCTTTGTCACTGGCTGGATTTGCAAGAGCACGAGCACTTAGCACTAGCTTCAATTTAAACCCTAAAATAGCATGTCGGCCATTCCACCCTGAGAGAGAAGGGTTTGTGATGGGAGAGGGAGCAGCTGTCCTTGTACTAGAGGAGTATAAACATGCTATAGAAAGAAGGGCCAAGATCTATGCAGAAGTCTTGGGCTATGGACTTTCAGGTGATGCCTGTCATATAACTGCACCAAGTACTGATGGAGATGGTGCTCTCAGGTAAAATTTGGTTGGAAAATTGTATTTAAGTTAAACCTGGTTTGAGACTATTTCTTCTTCTGGCATTATCTGTTGCACAGAGAACTTTTACCTCTAGGGGGTTTCAAACTGTCATATGAGACAGCTGCCAGAGAAAGGAGTGAGTGAGGATCGCTCCTGCTACTCTAGGACCCATCTCCTTTGTTCCCCCTGGATCTCTCATTTCCTGTCTCTCTCCTTCCCCGGGCTTCTATTTCCTTCCATCTTTTTATTTCTACCCTCTGTACTCACTATCCTCCTCTCACTCATCTCCTTGACACCCCCTTCATGTCCTCTACCACAAGGTTCCACTCTTTCCAACATCTTCCCTCCTCATAACCTTGTAGCCCAGCATCTTCTCCCTCTATTTTCTTCTCTCCCCCCCTTATAGCCTATCCCTTCGCCTCCCAAGCATCTTCCTGTCCCATTATCTTCCTTCCTGACCCTCCCTGTGGTCCAGCTTCTCATCACTCTCTTCCCTCCTTCCTTTATCCAGCATCTCATCTCTCCCTTCCTCCAACTCAGGGTCCAGCCCTCCTTCATCTGGTTCAGCATTCCCCTCTCTTCCCTCCACTCCTGAGTTTGGCAGGGGAAGGGAGAGGGTGGGTGGAAGGGAGCGTGTGGCGTGTGAAAGTACAGCGGTGAGAGCAAAACACACAATTGCCGCTATGGAGGCTGAGCCGGTGACGCAGGCTTTTAGCACCCTGAGACAGTGCCTCACTTGATCAATACCTTGAGCCAGCTCTGAATGGAGCCATGAGAAACGGAAACATCCCAAACTCATTCAACCAAGCAACCATTACTATTCTACACAAAGGATTATGCAAGGCCTACTGCCCTATATATATCCCTGCTCAATTCGTATTAAAAAAAACTTATCACCCAAATACTAGCAAGAAGACTAAGGTAATTACAAACCTGACAGATGGAGACCAAAGTGGATTTATAACTAGCTTCTGCACCTGTTGAAAATGTGTAACGAGTGTAGAGGCTGACAAAAACTGTTTTTTTTTTTCAGTTTTGGTTGAGACTCATCACCTGGTTTAAGCCAAAACCGAAACTTCAGTGTGTGAATGTGAGCTAATGAGGGCTACTGGGGATTGTCAGAGCTTGCAGTTTGCATCTCTCTGCCAAATCCATAGTATCCAAGCCAGAATATAATAGTTTAAATAATGAAAGACTACATCTTACCTTCACGCAAAATAGCCTCTACACATATTGACCACAGCTAATAAAAATTTAAACTAAAAACCACGGTGCTTTTACAGTGGCTGACTTTGCGCCACACTTGGAGTGAAAGCTGACATCATAACTACACTTGAATCTAATTCCTAAGGCGCTTATCCCAAATTTACAGGCTAAATTTAGCTAAACCTTTGTATCTGAAGCATTTGGAGCATTCTATTTACCGTATAAATTATTATGTAAGATCATAACTGCGTTACTTGCAATCGTAGTAAAAAAAAAAAAAAATACAAAGAGTAGCTCCTCCACCCCCAGGACAACCTGGTGGTATAGTTTGGGCAGGAGTGATGCCCCAGTCATGATAGCCATTTTGAGAGCAGAGCCGGAATGAGCAGGAGTAACTGGGGATAGCTTCTACCCAACTACACTTCCAGATAGCCAGGGATTGTAAGGCCCAGGAGGGCCAATGGGTGGGGGGATGGAGGAGGGGCAACTCTTGCTCAGGGGGGGAGGGAGGGAGATAGACAAACGGAACAAAGCACAAATTTTCAAATTATACCAGAAACACATGGGCATAATAGAACGGGGCGCCCAAGTTTTCCTGAGGGTGTCCTCTCAGGACGTACCCGCGAAGGGGTGGGGAAACCCGTATTATCGAAAGATGGGCGTCCATTTTTCGTTTCGATAATACGGTCGGGGAAGCCCAAATCTCAACATTTAGGTCGACCTTAGAGATGGTCATCCCCGGTTTTCGGTGATAATGGAAACTGAGGACGCCTATCTCAGAAACGACCAAATGCAAGCCAAAACCCACTCCCCATAACTGTACACCACTACCATAGCCCTTAGGGATGAAGGGGGGCAATTAGATGTGGGTACAGTGGGTTTCTGGTGGGTTTTGGAGGGCTCACATTTACCACCACAAGTGTAACAGGTGGGGGGGGGGGGGGTATGGGCCTGTGTCCGCTTGCCTAAAGTGCATTGCAGTACCCACTAAAACTGCTCCAGGGACCTGCATACTGCTGTCATGGAGCTGGGTATGACATTAGAGGCTGGCAAAAAATATTTTAAAACTTTTTTAGGGTGGGAGGGGGTTAGTGACCACTGGGGGAGTAAGGGGAGGTCATCCCCGATTCCCTCTGGTGGTCATCTGGTCAATTCGGGCACCTTTTTGAGGCTTGGTCGTAAAAAAATAAGAACCAAGTAAAGTCGCCCAAGTGTTCATCAGGGATGCCCTTCTTTTGTCCATTATCGACTGAGGATGCCCATGTGTTAAGCACGTCCCAGTCCTACCTTCGCTATGCTTCCAACACGCCCCCGTGAACTTTGGTTGTCCCCGTGCTGGAAAGCAGTTGAGGACACCCAAAATCGGCTTTCGATTATGCTGATTTTGGCGACCATGGGAGAAGGACGCCCATCTTCCGATTTGTGTGGAAAGATGGGCGCCCTTCTCTTTCGAAAATAAGCCTGATGGTCATTTTCAGCTGAAACCAAAAACATGACTGAAAATTAAAATAATCTTTTGGCTGAAACCAAAACTGGGCAGAAAAAGGATTTTTGAGCCGGTTTTGTTGCTGTAACCGAAAATGGAATTTGGTCGGCCTCTATACGAGTGCTCAATATAATAACAATATTACCTCCATACAACCCTACCCTGTAGCATTCCTGGCACTTGATACAGAAAAAGCTTTTGACAGGGTGGAAAGGAACTTTCTATGTTCTCTACTAGAAGCCATGAACTTTGGAACAAAATATATCACCACAATAAGAGCCTTATGTAATAATCCTTCTATGAGGCTAAAAATTAATGGAATATTATCCCCACCCTTCACTCTGTTGAGAGGAACTAGACAAGGGTTATCCCGCCCCCCCCTTTCCCTGTTTGCCCTATCTGTGGAACCCTCTGGCACAGACTATAGGACAACAGAGGAAATCCAGGGAGTGAGGTGAGGGGATCACAAGGTACCACTATATGCAAGATGATGCATTCCTATTCTTGAAACACCCGAACACATTGATTCTAGCCCTTCTGACCCAAATTCAGAAGTATGAGAACATCTAAGGATACAAAATAAACCTGGAAAAATCCACAATCTTCCCCATAAACATCCCAGCAAAACTAAAGACTCCCTGAGATTAAAAAATCCTTTGAATTGGAAAACCAAAATCAGATACTTAGGCATATATCTATGAGCCAAAGTCGTAGAACTCTATCAATCCCATTATTCTCCCCCCCCCCCTACTGGAAACCATAAGACATGACCTCTCCAACTGGAGCTTTTTAGCCATATCACTGCTTACTCAGATAAATGTAATCAAAATGAACATATTACTTAGGATTGAATTCCTGTTTATAATGATCCCACATGCAGTCCTCAAGATGATCTTTATAGAACTAGACACTATAATTTCTCAATTAAGTTAAAAACCAAGAATACTGCTGAAACTATTACAACTCAGCAGAGCTGATGGAGGACTATCTTGCCTAAAAGTTGAGCGCTATTACTGGGCCAGGCAAATGCGAACTGTAGGCACTGTTATGTATCAGAAAATCACTCAATTACTCTGGACTTCTTTGGCTAAGGATATGATCAGTACCTAAATGTGGCCCTTAGATTCTTGTCAGGCTGTCCACCAATGAAAGGAATAATGCCAAAATGGAAATCTATTATTTTTAATAAATAATATAGCAAAGCACTATACAAAAATAAGGATCATCAATAGATTATCTAAATATATATGTAAATATGTAACTACACAACTATAATAAATCCTGAGAAGAGATTACCGACGTAGCAGCAAAGTTAGGCTACTGACCACAGGTCCTGAGACAACCAGGCCTTCACAGACAAAAATCACAACTAACTAAACCTGAGCATAAGAGGAAAAGTCCTATATCTCACCCTTAGTCTGTACAGCTCTGGAGTCCAGCTGGGGTGATGAGGCGGCTTTTCCTTCTCCTTCTCCAGGCTCTAGCAGAATCCACCTGTGAGCCCCTTTAAGATCAGGATTTAGTCCAAGGTCCCTGCTCTGTGCAGCTGGTTAATTTGTTTGTAGAAAGCCACAGGTCTGCTTCTGAACTAGACCTTGGCTGCTCTTAGCACAAGGAATTACAGTTCACTGGTGTTTGGCAAATCAGTCTCTAGCTCCTGAGGGAGATGCATACACCACAAAATCTTTCTCTCTTCTGTGTTCTCTTCTGTCTCTCCTATGCCCAGCTTTGGCACTCCTCTCTGAGTCTACAGATGACCATCATGGACCAATCGCATGCAGTCCAGGTCACATATATTCATGACAATGAGGGGCCTTGTGGGCTTCCAGCAAGAACATCTTATCAGGCTCCCCTCCATAGTTCACAGATGTACCGAAGACTGTCTATGAGGCATGCTCCTACACACCTTCCTAGGAAATAACTGGAAGGCTAGTGCATGTAAACACATATCCTTTGATGGTGAAGTCACTAGCGCATCTGCCAAGAAGTAGTTTTCGTTTGAAAAGCTGGTTCATGTTGTATTGCGGTCTCAGGCTGCAGACTCCATATTAGTTCAGCAAAGATGGTTCACCAGCAAAGGTGAGACAGCAGGAAAAGACCCCTACACTACTGGATTCTGCAAAACCCAGATCGGCACTGGGCAGAAATAGAAAAAGAGGACCTAATGGAGTCTTATTAGAAACATTACTTTAGAAAGGAAAAAAGGATGAGTGAGAGGCAGGGCTTTTTTTGAGGGGGTACTCAGTACCGGCACCTTTTCCTTTGCCTGCTAAAATTGACCCATGGTCCTCATTTTAATGAAAGAGCTCAGGCTCTACATACAAATTCTGCCTTGTCAAAGATTCTGTGACTGTTTGCAGGGGGCCTGGCTATTGTGGGGTGGGTCCCTCAATGATCATCCCACCCATGAAGGGTGCCCTGGCATTTGAGTACCGGCACCTTTTTCACTAGAAAAAACGCGCTAGTGAGAGGTGATCCCTGACCAAGGATTGGCACAATAGTGGCTCTGCCCTAGTCCTGCAAAGTTGATATTTTAAATGATCTGAGTAGCTTTGTTGCTTTGAGCAGTCAGTGAAATGTGCTTTAACATAAATCTGATTTTATTGTTTTTATTAGGTGTATGTCAGCAGCAATTAAAAATTCTGGAATAGCCATTGAAGATGTTTCTTACATCAATGCTCATGCCACTTCTACACCACTGGGAGATGCTGCTGAGAACCAAGCCATCAAGAGATTTTTTAAAGAACACGCCTACTCTCTTGCAGTTTCTTCCACAAAGGGAGCAACAGGGCATCTCCTGGGAGCAGCGGGAGCTATTGAAGCAGCTTTTACTGCATTGGCCTGCTATCACAGAGTTTTACCACCCACCCTAAACCTGGATAGGACAGAACCAGAGTTTGATCTCAATTATGTTCCACTGACTGCACAACAGTGGAAAACTGATAAAAGACATGTAGCTCTCACTAATTCATTTGGCTTTGGTGGTACTAATGCAACATTATGTCTTGCGAATGTGTAATTTTATTATAGCCTTGTTCTGTGTGTGTGAAAAAGCCTAAACTGGACTGGTGTAGGGAAGGTACAGTATGAAAAGGATGACTGAAGCACAGGTGTGCGAGTAGCATTCTCTTCAGCAAGTGCTGTAACTATGGGACTTGACAGTTCTCCCTGTCCTTGAGAACTGCTGTGAAACAGACCCATGATTCCTTCCTTCCTTTAATTCTACTTTGTCTGCTGTTTCAAGCTTACAACCCATTTCTGTATCTTCAGACACATAAGGGTTTAAATATCAGAAAAGAGGCCCCTCTGCTAAACCTTTAACAGTTGGAGTCTTCAAAGGAAACTGACTGAGCTCTCTTTTTATAATGATATCCCACCCTCTTAAAATGTATGTGTCTATCAATGCTGTGTGTGCATGTTGTAACTATACGTGCCATTTGGCACACAGGTCAATAAAACACACCTCTGTGCTTTATATGCATAAATGCTTTTGAAAATTACCTTCCTGTACTGAATTAAAGCCCCATGACTCAACATTGTACAGGACTTGACCAAGAAATTATTAAAAGCCATGGAAAGCATGATTCATCAGTGATACCTCACTGAGATTTACTATGTGAAAATTAAATTATATTTAGCAAAAGCAGTACTTTTAGGATATAATAATATTTTGGTCTTATTTACTGCCATACATCTAAACAAGATTAAGCAGTGGATTGCTGATAGTCATAAAATATGGATCCATAGATACATGATAAATGTTCATGTTAGATATTCATTTATTTTGGAGTCATAGAAAGGCTGGTAAATTGGCACTTTAGATGGAAATGAAGCTTGACAGGCAATAAAGTGTATCCATAAAAAGATATTTTGAGAACATTGCCTTTGGGATAATACAATGTGTAATGTAATGCCCAAATTTTCCATTTATACCAGTGGCCCCAGGTTCCTAAAGAAAGATTTTTATGTTTGCAAATGGTATTAAAATACAGTAAATAAAAAGGAAAATTCAGTCAGATAAGAAAGGTTTATGCCTTTTTAACTGTGAAAAAATACATAGAAATTAATGCATACTAAATCTGAAAATAGAGATTCTGGAGGTAATAGATAAGCAGCAATGTGCAGTAATATACTAAATTTGAAAGGGGCTAGGGAGATATTATAGAAAAAATATGTTTCTTTGCTTTAATATGAAAGAGTGTCAAGAAAAAAGGCAAATGAGGGTCTGAATTGCACTGTTAGAAGACTGGACTATAAATCAAAGGCAGTGGAATCATTACGGTTGAACATATTTTAGACCTCACTTAAAATGGTGTTGACACTAATTACAGTACCTTGCAAAGATGCCATTACATTTGATGGAATGATAAAAGGAAAACCTTTGACAAAGACCTCAAATACATCTCAGAATCAAAAAGCAACAAGTGAAAACTTTAGAATAAAAGCTATTATTCTGACTGCGCTAATTAAATAAGAGGCAGCTACATATATGATTGCTATATAAAGCCAGAAAAAAAATACATGAGGGGTAGCAAACTTTCAAAGCATCCCAAAAAGAGCATGAAACATGCAGTTTGCTAACAGGATGGCTAACCCAGACTGTGGGAAGCTATGAAGAATCTCACAATTGAAACAAACACCTTAAAGAGCAATGGTCTGACAAAATATGTTAATCTATCCCCTAAGGGGTTCCCAGATATTATCATTGGCCCCACTAAATTATCTCCAGAAAAAGAGCAACAAAAAAACTCCCAAAATGGAGAAAATAGTTGCTGAAGAAAAATAGCCAGAACCCACACGGTCTATTTTAATCAGCAAAGACAAAAATATCCACATAAAATCCCCAAAGTTCTGACACACACCACTGGTAGTTCATGATTTAACTTGACTGAAGAGGTATCTTTTCCCAATATCAGCGCCTCACATTGCTACTATTCCAATGCATAAAGGAACTCTTCAAGTGGTGCAGTACATGAACAAATTTCAGCTGTCCAAAACCCCGACAAGGGTCACTTGTTTCAGGAACTCGCTGCTTCAGGACGTGGAACATGGCCACCAGCTTTTATACCAAACACTCAAGAACAGCCAGTCACTGACAAGACAATTCTTAAGGTAGTAATGTTTAATAGAAAACTTGCCACTCCAAAGACATTTCAACAGTATTAAGAGAAAAGATCCTGCATTGTTCTTGCTATCCAAGTATTTTATGTTTGCCTGTACCTTGCAAGCTTGGCTGAAATGCTCTTCATCAGCAAATGTACTTATTGTTTGAGTATTAATATGTTCATGTCATGAAGCTCTTTGAACTGGCAACATAAGACCTTCATCTGCAATTTAATACTTTGGGAGAAAAGTAATTATTCTCATACACAGGGAAATGGCATCGCAAAAGAGTCAGGACAGAAAGAAAAAGAAGCTTATGATCCAATACTGTTGTCAAGAAGCTTCACCTCTAATGAATAATTTTTAAATCTAGAACTGTTAGGAGACTGAGTATCTGTAAATAATGAGTTGGCAAATTTGTTGCAAGTGACATGGAACTCAATATATTTATACAGGGCTTCTTTTACAAAGCCGCTCTAGTGATTCTTGTGCGGCAAATGAGAGGAAGCCCATAGGAATTGAACAGGCTTTCTCTCATTTGTTGCACCGAGAATTGGTAGTGCGGCTTTGTAAAAACCCACAGTCATTAGCGTTAGATATTACCCTTATGGTTCTCATTTATCCCTCAGGATACCAGGGAACAAAAAGGCAGTTAAGTCAATATATTTTTTTTTCAGTAATGTATTTTTTTTTTTAAAGAAGGAAGGGAAAGGGACTTGATATACCATATTTCTGTAGTTGCAATTAAATCAGTTTATATATTATACTAGTAAAAAAGCCCCGTTTCTGATGCAAATGAAACGGGGGCTAGCAATGTTTTCTTCTGTGTGCATGTGGGAGTGTGTGTGTCCCTGCCCTCTGGCCTCTCTCCCCTCCCCCCTCTGAGTCCTTCACTGTTGCAGAGCCAGCGATTTGATTTCGTGCTCTGCTGTTTTCCTTCACTGACTGTGTTACAGAGAGGGCGGGGCAGACACTCGTAGGGAAACCGGATATCTCGCCCCCTTCACACTTCCGGCTGGAGGCTTCATAGAACGTTGGTGTTGCCTTTTATATAGAGAGATTATACAAGTACTGATTTTTTTGTACTTGGGGCAATGGAGGTTTAAGTGAGTTACCCAGAGTCACAAAGAGCTGCAGCAGAAATCAAACCCAGTTCCACTGGTTCTCATGGCACTTTACTAGCTGATTTGGATTTGCTATAACAAAGGGCATGAAGATGTATTCAACTAAGGCTATGGTTTCTTTTATTTTTGCATCGCTCTGTGTAGCCCCTCCCAGCAGTATGACCTTTCTAATGATGGTTTCCCTCTCTTTGAATAGACTTCTGAGGGAAACTATTCCTGAGGTGAGTATTCTAGCAGTGCATCTGACCCCTTTTATCTGTGAGCCAGTGAAGACATCAAAGTGAAAAGACAGAATATTTATTATTTCAGGAATCAGAATTGCAATAAGAAAGCTGCATATGAAAGGTTAACTACAGAGAACACTAACCATCCCTACAGAATGTAGATTAGTTTCAGCAGTAATCTGGCCATAGGACTCTAAACTATGAATAATGTATCTAAGTTTATATGTACTGGTGTCAAATACTTTAATTTACCAGTGAGCTCATTATAACCCCGTGATCTGTGGGCCGGATCTGCTGTAGGACAGAAAATGCATGTAGATAAACAGAAAAACATACTATAAAAGTCACATCTGTTCCTCAGGTCATATGTTGGGGACCCCCTATGTATAGAATCCAGACTTCACTCCCATATAGAAAAATTGTTTGAATGATGCTGTCAAATAGTTTTACTGGGTGACTGGGCCCGGCTAATATTCATTGTTTTTGTGCATAAAGACCCTTGGGACTTTTTCTTGTAGTGTCTTTTAAATCTAATTTAAAGACAGTTGGGGTGGGGGCAGAATGTGGAAATGCCACTTTTGACTTTCCCTCTTCCATATATATAGCCTGCCCTTTGGTGCCTCCTAAATACTTCTGTCTATAGATACTTCTCTCAGCAGAGCACCATACCTGTCAGACTGTTGCAGGATGAGGAAACATCCTGATTTTCTGGCCTGCGGTAGCTCTTCTAAGTTTTCAGTTCCAGGGAAGGAGCAGTACAGGAACCATAAAGGAAATGAGGTGGGGTAGTAGTAGTACCCTTCCCCCAACAGTGTCCTTTTAAAAAAACCTTTTATCAGAATTTGATGGGGAGGGGATAGGACTTATGGGTCATGTCCAAGATCTTGTAAATACCTAGGAATACTTCTGTTAAAGGGGATGGAACACCTCCCTTATGAAGAAAGGACAAACAGGTTAGGGATCATTAGCATGGAAAAGAGATGAAGCAGAGGAGATATGATAGAAGGGAGTGAAACAGTTAAATGGGGGCAATTATTTTGCCTTTCAAACAACACTAGACCAAGAAGACATTTCATGAATCTAATAACTAGCAGATGGAAAACAAATTGTAGAAAGTATATATGTTTACACGGTGCACAATTAATTTACAAAATATATAGTCTGCACTTTACAAACAAAACTTTTGGACAAGGTGGTTTAAGACACTTATAGGTAGAGTTATTAAACTGATGTAAGTGATTTGTATTAAAGTACTGTGTAAATTTGCTTGTAACGTGCCTTATCTTAATATAGCAATCCTTATCATTACCTAGCTCCAATTATTCCTTATCAATATCCTTTACATAATACTTAAAGGGTACTGAGTATTGGATCCATCAGATAACCATGTCACCACCATTCAGGCTATATATATGAGCCAGGCATTTTGTTATGGTGGGCATGTATTCATCATTGATCCATAATCTTTAATATTTTACCTTTTTACTTTCACCCAATAACTTAAATTTCCAATATTCAATTTTATGATTTCAAATGCACTTAGCTTAGATGAAGTTTCACTGTTCTTTTTTTTCTTTTTCCTTTCTTTTTATATTTATGTCTTATAAGAATTATTGATCTCGGAGACATCATCTGATCCGACATGAAATCATGTTTCGCACAAAATGCTGTGTCAAGGAACGTCTCCTCCACATAAGCTGGAGTTTCCAGCATGGTTATCTGATGGATCCAATACTCAGTACCCTTTAAGTATTATGTAAAGGATATTGATAAGGAGTAATTGGAGCTGGGTAATGATAAGGATTGATTTATGAGAAACCCCCATCCATTTAATATAATATTGATACTGTTTAAAGTAGATTATCTTAATATAGTGCACATTATTTGAGTGTTAGCACAAATGAGATGGTAGTTTTCTGAAATCAGAAAGGACATTCTAACACACTAGGGGGAGACCAATGTAGTGCTTGTTTTTCTGACTACACCTTTTGAGTTCTAGTTAAATTATCATGAGCATAATCTTCGCATTTTTCTAACCCATGTGACCTAAGTGTAGGAACACCTCTGACATACTCGGTTATATAAAAGGCTGCATTCCCAAAGGATGTGTGAGTGCTGCAGGAGGTTTTGTTAATACAGGCTGTTAAATGTAAAATAGTGACCACAACATCAGGAGTATCAGCTATCTTCTCTTATTCAGGTACCTCCTCATGCTATCTTCCCTGTTCAACCTACCTGTCTCAGGATGAGGTACTGAACAGGTAATGGTTAAGCTCATAGGCTATCATGAACTTCTGTGAAGTCCTGAAGGAGGGCATGGAACCCCTCACCAGTGGTTCTTAGGCCGTCTCTGGACTTGTGAAGCTACTGTGGGCATTTCATATGCTGACCTATGGTTCCTTCAAGAAGACAGTGGCCAATGGGGCTTGAATGTCACAAACCACCTTCTCCAGGTGCTTCTGTCAGGTTTTGAGAACTATGCATTATAAAATCAGGATTTATACTTGCTTTCTTAAGGACAGATGAGAATGGTTGGTACTGAAGGCAATCTTTTATAACTGGGGTGCCCAATATGCTAGGTGCCATAGACTGCACCCATATTACTTTAGTGTCACCTGTGGATGGGTAGGAGTCTCACCAAAACTGCATGCACTACTATTCTACAAATGTGCAGATAGTCTGTAATGTCCATAAGGTCATAACCGATATGTGGTGGCTGCACATGTGATTCTTACATCCTGTATCAGACTGCTCTGTTCAGAAATTTTGAGGAGGGACAGTACAAGCATGGAGGCTTGCCTATGCCAGACACATTCATGGTTACACTGTAGTATAGGTAGGTCTCAGAGGGTCCTTCAAACAGGAGGCTTCCTAACCCACAGACCTTCAAGCTGCATGGGGATATCTTCAGCACAATGTCTTATAGCAGTCAGCTATGTTTGGACTCCTCTGAGGCCCATGCCCTCTGGGACTAGGCATATAGATCTCTCTGCCTGAATGTGCTTTAAATCCCAACCCATGGCTATTTGGATTTCAGACTAAAAGCTCATGTTTGGACCTCTGTCTTTATCTGTTCACAAGCACCCAACACGATTGTTCTAGGGCTAGGGGAAGCAGGCTCACAGTTAGGCGTGTAATGTTCACACCAACACCATTCTATGATCTTCTAAAGGCACACTTTTAGCCAATACCCTACCCTGCTTGTATGTTCCACTCCTAGAATAAGCTAGTGTTCATCTATGGAAAGGAGCTCTCAGGGAGGGCTGCAATCAACCCTAAGGAATAATTATTGCTCAGAATTCCCAGGTGATGCTGGATATGGATGGAAATGTTGGCTGTTGACATCTGTTGCTATCCCTATCATAACATCAGAGAGGAGGTACAATGAGGCATACAAGATCATTCTCACCATCATTGAGTGCAACGTTGGTGGTTTGAAAAGCTATTCAGATGTATGGCTTAGACTGGGTGCATCTTAAAATATAAACCTCTAAGGCTTGTTCAGATAGTGTTAGTCTGCTGCATGTTGTACAATATTGCTGTGTGATATTAGGTGTCCATGAAAATCAACTATGAAATGGAGGAGGATCCCTCATGCCTCCTACTCATGCCATGGAAACTGCAGCTGGCAGCCAGGTTCATGCTTGAGTGATCCAGAAGTACTCCGTCTCAAACATCACCATCAAGTACTATGGAATTGTGCGGCTAATACATATGTTAAATAAATAAATACATACATACATAAATCTTGTCAGGCATAGTTGGTGACAGACCTATGGTTGTGACCCCTAACAGTTCACTAATGCATCCTTCTTATTGGGTTAGGATGCCATGTCACATTTCTACCCTCTTTGCAAGCTTTGCTGCAACCATAAGCTATCATAAAGGCTCAGGGAAGAGGAGGACCACGGGGTGCCTGCCTAGTGTGCTTTCTGGGGCTTTGTATGAAAACTCAAAGTAGGCATTGGGAATGCATCAACTCTAGATGCTGGTTGGACAGCTGCTAATGCTGGCGTCATGGATGCATTCAGGGTTATATGAGGAGGGAGTCATGGCATTCCTATTCCTCTTATGGTGACCTGTTAGGTGGGGAAAGAGGGAACAACTAGGGACAAGTCTGTCTCTTGGTTCTAAACTCAGCAGTCATGGAATCCTGGATAATAGGTAAAAGCTCATATGGTTGCAAGGTCCAAATGATCATGTCTGACAGCTTGCTGTTGAGCTTTCCATCTTTGAAGTTGAAGAATAAATGCCAGGTCTGATGATTGCATCATGAGGCACATTAGACCATCACTAATATAAGGCTCCTTATCTAGTCTAACATCTGGAGGAGGCTTTACTTTTGTCTCATAACACACAGAGGCAGAGTGGAATGGAAAACCCTATGGTCAGAACTTCACTAGTTGTGGCCAGCAAGCACTTGAGGTGAATAACACTATGGGATAATCATTTTCTTATTGATAGGTCATGTAGTCAATGGCATATTGTCATTTATGTTTCACAGCCCCTGCATGGCATTCTTTGTCCCTCTATTTTGGAGTGGATATGGCTGTGAGAAGAAATGAAGGGTGGATAGTACCAGGTATGTTATGTTGATATACTGGGTTCCTCTACCAAAAGTTTGACCTGAAGCAGTTCATAACAATACCATAAAGATATCAATAAGTGATATATCTATATTACAGGGGACTGTTCATAAGTCATTGGGAGAATAATAATAAGTTGGGAGAATAATCATAAGTTGGACCCTTGGGAAACAGGAGGGAGATAAGCCTCCAAGGGTGGGATGCTTCTTTGTATTTTTTGGGGGGTGGGTGGGGGTAACAGGTCTATTTTGCTTTGAGGTTGAGGATGGCCTTCTGGTTCTCTCCACAGTGGTGCCAGCTGTGGAGATGGAGAGGAAGATGGTTTTCATGGCTGAGAATGTTTGGGACAGAACAGCCACAGAGATAGGTAGCATTCAGATCATTCACAGCAGCTTTAGGTTAGTAAAGCTTTGGGACATGGTGATAGTATGGTGGTCCACAATTTGCTGCACATGCTATAAGAGGTATCATCACACTTTCTCCTGTTCAGTGCCATGAAGGAAGTAGCAAAGTGAACTTATGCTTCAGTGGACAAGCTGACCAGAATTGTTTGAGGCAGCTTTGGTGTAGGCTGTGTTTGTGACTCCTTTTGAAGCTCATGCTTAGGGGTGCTGGCATATGGAGGCACTTCAAAGTCCTCACCTCAATCACAATCCATGGCCTCTCCCTCTTTGTTCAACCCAGGTATTCTCTGACTGTGCTAAAACCTCAACTACCACCTGCTGAGAGGGCTGGGCCATGGACTTAGGGGTAGTGGGAACAGGTGGAGCCTGCGTTCATGGTTTCTTGTGGATTTCCACTTTTTCAGCTGATTTGGGTCTTCTTCCTGGGTGTCTGTACCTGTGAAAAGGTGACAGTAATGGCTAATTAGATTCTTCAGGCTTCCAGTCTAGAAGGAAATAACAGGCCTGGATATCACACTCAAAGCAATATGTAGATTAGAGATTTTCTCTCTTGCTCTAAAGGCGATGGAACTCCTCTCATATGAGGAAAGGCTGAAGAGGTTAGGGCTGTTCAGCTTGGAAAAGAGACAGATGAGGGGAGATATGAATGAGGTGTACAAAATCCTGAGTGGTGTAGAATGAGTAGAAGTAAATTGATTTTTTACTCGTTCCAAAAGTACAAAGACTAGGGGAAGTTACATGGAAATACTTTTATAACAAATAGGAGGAAATATTTTTTTCACTCAATGAATAGTTAAGCTCTGGAACTCTTTGCAGAAGGACATGGTAACAGCAGTTAGCGTATCTGGGTTTTAAAAAGTTTGGACAAATTCCTGGAGGAAAAGTCCATAGACTGCTATTGAGACAGACATGGAATGCAACTGCTTGCCCTGGGATTTGCAGTATGGAGTGTTGCCACAATTTGGGTTTCTGCCAGGTGCTTGAGACACGGCTTGGCCACTGTTTGGAAAACAGGATACTGGGCTAGATGGACCATTGGTCTGACCCAGTATAGCTAAAGGCAATGTAATCTATTACAGACAATGCTTAACATATATACATAAACAATAAACAGCCTACTTCCATGCAAATGGGGGTAGAAGAGAGGATGTTCTCTGGCAGCACCTGATAAAATAGTGATGCACATGCTATTTTAGCGTAACATGTAGTAGGCATATGAAACAATGCAGATCACATGTGTTTTATTATGGCACAGATCATACCCTCCCCCTTCCCCCTCAATAAACTTGCATGTTATTTTTGTGCCTTTTGAAAACGCTATCTTTTATAAATATAAATATAAATCAAGCTAGTTTAAAACAAACAAATAAAACTAAAACAAAAATAAGCCTCCCCCTCCCTTTAACAGATTACAGCTTTTACTAGCTAGTCCAGTGCTAAAATTCAATTCAAACTCTTTTTGAAGATGTATAGTGTTTGTATTTACTAGGTGCGTCTTTTAGGTGTGCGCTAGGCCATTTTATACTGTGACTAAGAATAAAGCTATTTTTTAATGGGTCGGGAAATGGGCCTGCACTGATATTAAAACTAGCGCGTGCCTTACCGCCATCCATTGACCTAGTGGTAAGGGCTCATGCGCTACCCACGTGGTAACCATGCAGCACACGCCAACGTGGGCACGCTGCCGGTTACTGCTGGGAATGCCTCATGTGGTAGAAAATAAAAAATTATTTTCTACTGCAGGATTTGGTACATGCCAAACTCGGAGTTACCACTGGGTCCACGCACTACCCCAGCGGAGGTGCCGATTGGGTGCGCACTACCCATGTCTTAGCCCTCCTGTGCCTTTATAAAAGGACCCCTTGAATCTTAATACACCATCTTTCTGTGGTACAACCAGAGCTGTTTACATATTCCATACAGATACTTTCTCTGTCCTTAATGGGCTCATAATCTATTTTGTACCTAGTTCTAACCAGCCTCTTCATTCTGACCAACAACATTATCCAACTTGTGTAAATGGCCATTTTTAAAGATGTTTATGAAAGATAACCATATTCCTTCATTTCTTTATTTTTTATATGCAGCCGATTCCAAAGGGGGCACTGTACTTGAAAAGACATTTTTGTTGAGTCTGAACTTTACAGATTAAGCTGTGGAATCTGTTGCTAGAGGATGTGATCAAGGTGACCAGCACAGTGGGATTCATTTGGATAAGTTCCTAGAGAAAAACTTATTAGCCAGGTAGAATTGAGAAAGTCATTGCTGAACCTTAGAAATGAACTATTAGAAATAGATCTACGTTTTTTGATCTGCTGAGTTCTTGTGATCGAGACTGGCCACTGGAGATAGGATGCTGGGTCTGATGAACCTTGATCCGAATCAGCCTGGTTTATCTTGTTCTGATGCTCTGGTCGGCAATATAGCAATGCCCTCACCCCACTACCACAAAACGCACACATGGCCCTCTTATCTTCACTGTATAATTCCATCTAATGCTCCATTTTCTGCAGCTCTGTGTGCTTCTGTGTGTGTTTTTTGTCAGTTGTCAACCGAGTGAACACTTGATGCTGGTTTCATAATGGACACTTTACTGGCACAATCCATTTCATATCATCATAGGTTCATATTTTGTAGACCCCTGATGGAGGTGTTCCACTGAAACACGGCCCATGTCGGGTCTGTAAATAAAGATTTCAAGTGCCGATCAGTTTTTGAAGGCTCATTGTTCTTTCTTTTGATGTTTGTCTACAAGTCTGTAGCTATAATAGGCTAAAACCAGAACTGCATTAGACTGTCAGGATTAGGCAGGGTTTAGTGGCAACTCCAATTGGCAGGCCTGCGTTTTCTTTCCATTCTCTGTTTTAGAGGGAGAAAACCATTGATAAACTAACTGGCTGTAGTATCTTTAAAAACAGCGAAACAGCAAAAATGGCCCACATTGCTAGAAGCCACCAGATGGTGCTAATGGTTTACGGCATTTTCTGAATGATGCCAGAAAAGCAAAGATCTGTTTAAATGTTCCAGAGGAATTACTGATCTTTTCCCACTGAATCTGGTTGTTCGTTGACTAGCTGTGCTCCCAGAGTAATTCTTGCTTGCTAAAATCCAATCTTTGAGCTGTTTGCAGATAATAAAATAAAAAAAATGGATGCAGATAATAAAATAAAAAATGAACACTGGGTATACAAACACCGTGTCATCGTACTATACAGTAGAAAGATCAAGAAGACAAATGCTGAGCTGTATACATTCAATAACAGCAAATGAGGATCAACACTTTGTATTATTAATAGAATATCCAAATACTTATTTTTATAATTCAAAAGCAAGAGAAGTGGAAAAATAGGCAGCTTGTGTCATGCTAGAGTGATGAATTTATGATCTGACATGACACAGGCTTTCACTGATGTTTTCTCTTGGATTATTATACTGTACACACTCAGGGTATGATCCTTGATGTCACAGATAGATCTGGTTTTAAGGATGGCTAAAGTTTGGAAATTAATTTGGTTCCTGGCTGAAATGCACAGAGCTATATTTCATAAACAGGGATTCCCTGTCCCCACCATATACCTCCTTCTCAGTCTCCTCCTTTATATCCTCTCCCCCCCCCTCTCCACCATCCTCCAGCCCTCTGATGCTCCTCCACTTCTTTCCTCCAGTTCACTCATTTTCCTTCTTCCCTTCAGTCTTCTCACTGTCTCCCCTTTCCTCCCACCTACCAGATGCATCCATTTTAAATATCCTTCTTCCCGCCCTGCTGCTGCACACTATAGCTGCCGCATGGCCTCAGTTAGGGGGCAGAGATAGCATGATCTCCTATTGCTACAAGTTCAATGGAAGCCAAAAATACGCCAACTTCTTCTAGCCCCATTCAAATCTACCTAAAGGCCATGAAAATCCACTCACTCCAGGCAAGTGGAGGATTTTTGAAACCATTGTAGAAATTGTAAAATGCAGACCTGTTTATAGCTATGAGAACCATTGTTTACTATCCCTGAACTATAAGCAGTATCTAGCCTTTCATTCAGCAAGCTCTAGGCTAGAAATATTACTGAAGTATTGGTTTCTCAGCTGCTAAGGGCATTGTGCTTCTTATTCAGCCTGTGCTGACATAATCTATAAGAAAATAAGGGAATCAACATTTTTTAAAATTTATAGAAAATACATTTGAGTGGGTTTTGTTATCTTAAAATGAAAATTCTGAATGCAGACCAGGATATTCACTGCAGTACGTCCAAGGCTGTGTTTTAATTTGTTTTCAAGTTAATCAAAATATGCAAGCAAAGCAGATTATTAAATTCAATGTACTCAGATATATTGGATTAATAATTGTGTATACTGTAAGTAACTCCCTGTGTCCAATCACCTTTCTGATTCATCCCTAGGTCTGGAACCATCTTGGCATTAGCTCCCTTAGGCAAATCCCGTTGGTCCCTTGTTCCATATACTTCCATCTGGGGAAGGAGGTAGAACTTCCCTCCCTTCCCTCTGGAAACCTCTCAAAAATCAAGTGCAACTGTGTTCAGGGATGACTGTCGGTATTTACAAGTTTTATTAACTTATACAACTATAGCTTCACAGAAAGTATCAAGAGTGCATTTAAATATTTTGGATATTAATCCCCATGACCCTTAACTATTTAAGGAAAAAGAATCTCCTGTGTTCTTCTACAAGGTACCAGATAGCCCTTTAGGTAGTTGGGGTATTAAACCCCACAATGTATTACTATCCAGATAATGAAAGGAATCTCTTATTTTCCTATATTTTCCTATTGTAATCTTCCCCCCTTTCTCCTTCCCAATGTATTCAAGTCTCATCCGTATGTGAGGGGACCTTACTATAAAGAGGTTCCAGTCTCCTGGAGTTATAAACAGCTGGGTATTTTAGATTTACCAAATTTCTGGGGTTTTTCTTCCTTGGTTGGAGTAAATTTCAGAGCAGAGACATTGCTGCTTGAGATGGACTCAAGCATACCCTACAGGTACATAGGCCTTGATACTCAAAAGTTGCCGTTAAATATCGAGAGCATCTATATCCACTGTTGAAAATGATCCATTTTGAAACAGCGATCGATGGCTCAAAGGAAATCACAAGCAAACTCTGCAAGTGGCTCAGTAGAGAAAGCACCTGCACCAGGGGCGTATCTGCGTGGGGCCATAGGGGCCTGGGCCCCCGCAGATTTCGCCCTGGACCCCCCTACCACAGACCCTCTCCACCTCCCCCTCCCCCCGCCCGCACCGCCACCAACCCGCGCCGAGTCTTTGCTGCGGGGGACCCCAAGCCCCCGCCAGCCGAATCCTCTCTTCCGTGCAGGATGCAAGTTTCAACGCTTCCTGTTCTTCTGAGTCTGACGTCCTGCACGTACAACGTGCAGAACGTCAGACTCAGATTTGGAATTCAGTCTGACGTCCTGCGCGTTGTACGTGCAGGATGTCAACTCAGAAGAACAGGAAGCGTTGCAACTTGCAGTGCGCAGCCTGCATGGAAGAGAGGACCTCGGCTAGCAGGGGGTTGGGTCCCCCGCCAGCAAAGGTGACAGCAGCGGGGGAGGGTGTCATTGGTGGCGAGGGGGGGGGTCCGGAAATGGTGGGGGGGGGGGGCTAAAATGTGCCCCCTCCCTCTGGCTCTGGCCCCCCCTACCGCCCGAGTCCAGATACGCCCCTGCCTAGCACATGCACAAAACAGGTTTGCGGTCAATGTTGATGTTCTACGCATACCCAGGGGAAAAAAGGCAACAACCATGTCATAGGCATGCATCCAGTGATGTCACATGGATTTTTCTTTTTTTTCCATAACAAATTTGTAACACTACTGTTACATGCGGGACGCACACATATACCTGCAAATTCTATATAGTGCGACTAGAGTTATGTGTGCAAATCTGGGCATATTCTTATTTGTGTGGGCAGCTCAATTGGTTAACAAGCTGTTAATCTGGTCGTGAGCCCTTGAGCCCAGGCCGAGGCCTAGTATAGGGTTTTGACCAAGTCCTAGGGTAGACCGAACAGGCCTACACACCACCCCACCCACCAAGCCCCGCACACACACAACAACCAACTCGCACCACCAGAAAATGGAAGATAGAGCATTCAGGCAGGCCTCATGGCCTAACGGGAACCCACTTGCACAGAGGCCAAGCGTGCGGGCTTCACTGCTGAACAGGAACCGACTTGTACACTGGGAAGGGAGAAAGAACAATGAACGGTCCCCCAAGGGACTGGAGCACAAGCAGCGCACACAGCACTGGTTAGAGACACAAGGGAAAGGGCAATTGACAGGAGCCTCTAAAGGAATACACACGGCTGTGCCACAGGCAGACAAGGATACAGGAAGCCCCCCAAGGGAACACTCTAGGCTGTACCATTCAGCACACAAATGTAAAGGGAAACCACCTATAAGAATACACAAAGCTGGCCCCATAACACACAGAGATAAAGGGAACTGCTTATAGGAATAAACAAGGCTGTGCCACACAGCATTCAAGGTAAAGGGAATCCAAACACAATACACAAGGCTGACCCCACAACACAGAAGGGAAATGCTTATAGAAATATACAGGGCTGTGCCACACAGCACACAAGGTAAAGGGAAGAGTAAGCAAACAGAGAAAGCTGCCTTAGCATACACAGATCAGACAGATACAAGGACATGGGAACTGCCAAACGGAGGCAGGACCACAGGGCGCAGAGCCTAAGCTTAGCACAACAAAGGGAACAGAGAGAGAGAGAGAGGGAAATAATCAAACAAACAAGAACAATACCAGGCAGAAGCTTACCACAGACAGCACAACACTAGAGAAGCGGAGAACAGACCAGGTGTAGTGAAGTGAGGCAATCAGGCTCATGCTGGGAATACCCAGCACACACACACACACACACACACACACACACACACACACACATATCTCTCTCCAAACATTTTTTAAACCCCGCTAAGCTAACTGCTTTTACCACATTCTCTGGCAACGAGTTCCAGAGTTTAATTACATGCTGAGTGCAAAAACATTTTCTCCGATTCTTTTTAAATTTACTAGTTTGTAGCTTAATTGCGTGCCCCCTAGTCCTAGTATTTTTGGGAAGAGTAAACAAGTGATGCACATCTACCCGTTCCACCACTCATTACTTTATAAACCTCTATTATATCTCCCTTCAGCTGTCTTTTCTCCTAGCTGAAGGGCCCTAGCCGCTTTAGTCTTTCCTCATAGGGAAGTCGTCCCATCCCCTTTATCATTCTCATCGCCTTTCTCTGTACCTTTTCTAATTCCACTATATCTTTTTAAAGATGCAGTGACCAGAAGTGAACACAAAATTCGAGGTGTGGTCACACCAAAGGCATTATAACATCCTCATTTTTGTTTTCCATTCCTTTCCTAATAATACCTAACATTCTATTGCTTTCTTAGCCGCCGCCACACACTGAGCAGAGGGTTTCAACATATTATCAACGACGACGCCTAGATTCCTTTCCTGGTAAGTGACTCCTAATGTGGAACCTTGCATTACGTAGCTATAATTCAGGTTCCTCTTTCCCATATACCTCACTTTGCAGTTGCTCATATTTAGCGTCATCTGCCATTTAGATGCCCAGTCTCGTAAGGTCCTCTTGTAATTTTTCACAATCCTTTCGCGATTTAACAATTTTGAATAACTTTGTGTCGTCAGCAAATTTAATTACCTCACTAGTTACTCCCATCTC